>NW_017306580.1:851593-880880 GCF_000935625.1 Nanorana parkeri
GTACGGGTGCAGTAATCTATAGCAAACGGTCAAAGACCTTGTGAACGACCGCTGAATAATGAAAAAGCAGGATACTGTTGTCAGACGGGAAGCTCATTACTTTCACTTCAGTGGCATTGTCCCTGC
Source organism: Nanorana parkeri (assembly GCF_000935625.1). Classification (NCBI taxonomy): domain Eukaryota; kingdom Metazoa; phylum Chordata; class Amphibia; order Anura; family Dicroglossidae; genus Nanorana; species Nanorana parkeri. The sequence goes on from NW_017306580.1 coordinate 851,720, forward strand.
TGAGTCACAAAGCTGTCAATCAGCACCTGGCGTGGCGGTGCATTGGAAAAATAGTGCATGCAGCATTTTTTCTGACCAGGCCGGAACACAGGCATTGTTGTGCCATGGGTTCGGGTGTGGGCGATTGCACTGCGGCCGAGGGGCGTGCTCCGCCATTGGGGCGTGCCATCAATGCACCGCCACGCCCCTGGATGCAGTGAGCCGGCCGGGATGCGAGCCAGTGCGCTCGGGCACAAAATCGGGCCGGTACGCACTGTTTGTGGTGTGAGCTAGCCCTCCCACCGTGAACTGCAGTGTGTGACACACAAACAATGACTTGGCTCAGACAGGGGAGATAAATTAAGTTTTTCTTTTGAGGTTTGTGCATCACATAGTACTTGAATTTGGTACTTGTTTAAAATGTCATACAGGCGCATTTAGTTGCACACATTCCCTGCTTATTGAACCAATTCATCTGCTTATTGAACCAATTGTTTCCGATCAGTTTCAGAGGTCTCACCCCCAAATCTACAAGGAACGGTTCCCCACACCAGAAAGCGAGGCAGCGATATTTCCTGAACGACCGACCCTTATGTCTCAGCTGTCGTTTTTCACTCTTAAGAGACCATTCCAGTCATTTCAGAGGACCCGCAGCTTTCGCATGTAGGTGAATATCCAGTTTAAGACTGAACGATGGTTTACATTTCCTACAGAACTACTGAAACTAATTGTAGAAAGATATAAAAAAAGCAGCAAGACACGAGATATTCACTAACGCCAATGATCAGTATTTCTGTGAATATCGTTTTTTCACAAGTAGGTCAACTATTAACAGGAACATGAGATTTGGAGAAAGAAAAATGTATGGAACATTTCAATTTTTATCATTTTGCCTGTGGATTTTACCTAAGCCTACCGAGTATATGAAAACTACTTGAATTACATAATCTTCTTTGTCAAATCATGTACATACTTGAATGTCTTCGATACACTGGATGGTGCTTCTGAGAATTCACCTAGTGATGCACGGATCCGTCTTAAACTGTCTCTAATTCTGATATGTAAAATAATGCTGAGGCGCATATATCCAAATGAAAACACTGTATGGTCTGACATAGGATCCTGTTTTATGACTGTTGTTTTAAGAGTACTTTTAAGTACTAATTTGTCTTGTGTGGAACAGGTTTAAAAATACTGCTGACTCTTCTACTGTGCCTATAGATTTCAAGTTAATGCTCTTAATTGTCAAATGTTAATTATGCCAATTCCTGCTGGATTCAGGTTTTCGTGTTATAGCCACTATAAATACTCCCCCCTTCTTTCTGGCTTATAGTGTTCTTCCCACTTGGTGATGGGTGGGTAGCTTAAGATAGACAATAGGCTCATACAGTACAACCTACCTCCCCCTTCTCTTCGCCAATATTTTGAAGATCACCTCTACCCAAAACAGATTTGGATGGTCACTGGTAGACTGAATCACTGGACATAATTTTATATTGGTGACCTCCTGCATTTTTGTCTGTCTTTTTAAAGCTATAGTGAAGTTGTCACATTCTCAAAACGGGTCCCTAATTTTTTGTGTATCCTACATCAAGGACATTTTATTGGAGACCTGTAACATCATTTTTGGACTTTATAATAGGGATGTTCAGATACCAAGTTCAAGTCCCAGTACTGATACTTTTCCGGCTCCAAGTCAAGACTAGAGAGAAACTCCAATGTTAGGAGGCAGCAGTCATTAAAGAGCATTGGCTACGGGGCTCCTGGGATTTGTACATCCCTGTTTTATTGTATGATTTTATATTGATTGATGCATATATATATATATTAGGGATGCACCGATACCAAGTACTTGCTCAAGTACTCACAGATACAAGTACTGATGCATTTTTGTTTAGTGTCATGTGACAATTTTTCTAAAACAATACAGACTAATGATTTCAGGACAGTGGTGGAGCGCCAGAGCCAGGTCACAGCTGCAACCCTGGTAGTTCTCGTGAAAATGCTTTATAAGATACTTTATAATGACTAGGGAAGCACCGATACCGGTTTTCCGGTATAGAGTACCGATATTTATCTTTTGGTACTCGCCGGCTTCCCGGCCAATCAGGAACCTGATAATGACACGCCCGTTATCTGGTAAGTATCGGACCATTTGGGTGAGTACTAGTATCAGTGCATTCCTAATATTAACAAATATAATTAGGAGAACAAGCCAATCTATTGTTCAGCCTTTTGGCCACCACACAAAACTGTAATATGTTTAGCTGCAACTGACCTTTAATACTTGTAAACCTATATATTTATGCATATTCTTATAGTTGCAGATTCCAGGCCTATAGTGCAGATATGTAGCGTAGAGGGTGTGATATTCATGCATATGGCTCTTTATTAAAAGGGAGTATGGTGTTCTCGTACTACCTAAACTGTGCTTAAGCCTGACCTAGTACAGTATCATCAGATGTACAGGGTGATATACTGTGCATTCAATCTAAAATGCTTATTCATAATACCAAATTTACTGATAGGCTACAGATATCCAAAATACCCATCAGTATTTGGACTTCTAACACTAAACAGTGCTAATAGATACATCACCCGTGACTTAGTATGGCTGCAATTATCTCAACATAAGGCTGGGTGAACTCCATTTATGGGACTATATGTTGCTGAGAATACAGTTGCACACAGAATCATACCTTGGGGTGATTTAAGCTGCCGCCCCTACTGCCTGCCCCTGAAATGATGGTGTCAGGATCATATACTTATCCCAATCTTGGTACTGATATTCTAGCTCTAGAGCCTGTTGGAGCACAGATACACCAATGTGGCAAATTATTCATTAAACTGATTGTCTGTACAACCAACAGGTTTGTATCTCTCAGTTGGATTCCGCCACAAACTGTGGGTCATCTTAGTTATACACATTAACATTTATAGGGAACAGCTGACGGGGTTCAAGAAACTGTTAACCTGGCACTTGTGTTACTATATATAAAAAAAAATGGCCTTGCACCACCATACTATAACTAGGAGAATGGTAGGACTCATTAACCTTTTACATGGAAATATTTCATGGTAAATCTTTTTAGCAACAGATGTACCGCATTAATTGTTCTACACCTTTTATTGACCATAGAGATCGATAGAGCTGCAGCTAACGATTATTTTCAAAATTGATTAGTTAGCCGATTATTAAGTTCGATTAATCGGATAAAAAAATAAGACATTTTAAAAAATGGCTCCAGTGATGGGACTACTAGTTTGTATTGAGATTGTAGTCCATCACAGGAGCATGCTTGGAGCGGTGGAAGTAAAAAAGAAAAACAAAACTGTGGTGTGCAATATAGTGAAATGAAAAGGGTAAAATTATACAGCAATGAATGCAGAATACAAAACCCAGCAATAATACATTATACAGCACAATGCAGAATACCACCAGGTATAGAGGAATACAACAAATCCCAGCAATAGTACATTATAGCTGGCGGTATTCTGCATTGCGCTGTATAATGTACTATTGCTGGGATTTGTTGTACTCCTCTATAGCTAGTGGTATTCTGCATTGCGCTGTATAATGTATTATTCCTTGATTTGTAGTCCTCTATACAGCGCAATTCAGAATACACAAGCTATAGAGGAATACAACAAATCCCAGCAATACAATTATACATGCAGTGTATAATGTATTGCTGGGATTTGTATTCCGCTATAGTTGATAGTACATTGCTCTGTATAATATAGAGCACAATGTACCATCAGCTATAAAGGAATACAAATCCCAGCAATACATTATAGAGCACCATGTGTGGGAAAGGGCAGGATTACCTGAGCAGTCTTTCAGCAACTTGTTTCTGAGATCGGGCCTGTCTATAGGCGGCTGTCATCCGCCCACACCTGATCCTCCTTACTTCTTCTCCCCACGTCCCTGTGCCGATCGTGGATTTGGGTGGGGAGGAGGTGCGGCGTGTGGAGCGTGGATGTAGGCGGGCGGGTCTGGCAGCGGTGAGCGTGAGGTGGGGAGGAGGTGCGGCACGCAGTGTGTGTGGAGCCGTGAACAGGGCCAACCAATCGGAAGCTGATTAATCGATGATTGAAAAAGTTGTTGCAGCCCTAGAGATCAATATTTGTGGAAAATGTCTGCGCTCGGGAGGAGCCAAATACAGAAGACATGCGCATTGGTCAGTGCTTCGGGCAAAGAGCCCTTAAAACTATACCATGGAGGGGACCCTTTTTAAATACTTTTTTTTTTTTTTATACCTTGGGGTGATTTAAGCTGCCGCCCCTACTGCCTGCCCCTGAAATGATGGTGTCAGGATCATATACTTATCCCAATCTTGGTACTGATATTCTAGCTCTAGAGCCTGTTGGAGCACAGATACACCAATGTGGCAAATTATTCATTAAACTGATTGTCTGTACAACCAACAGGTTTGTATCTCTCAGTTGGATTCCGCCACAAACTGTGGGTCATCTTAGTTATACACATTAACATTTATAGGGAACAGCTGACGGGGTTCAAGAAACTGTTAACCTGGCACTTGTGTTACTATATATAAAAAAAAATGGCCTTGCACCACCATACTATAACTAGGAGAATGGTAGGACTCATTAACCTTTTACATGGAAATATTTCATGGTAAATCTTTTTAGCAACAGATGTACCGCATTAATTGTTCTACACCTTTTATTGACCATAGAGATCGATAGAGCTGCAGCTAACGATTATTTTCAAAATTGATTAGTTAGCCGATTATTAAGTTCGATTAATCGGATAAAAAAATAAGACATTTTAAAAAATGGCTCCAGTGATGGGACTACTAGTTTGTATTGAGATTGTAGTCCATCACAGGAGCATGCTTGGAGCGGTGGAAGTAAAAAAGAAAAACAAAACTGTGGTGTGCAATATAGTGAAATGAAAAGGGTAAAATTATACAGCAATGAATGCAGAATACAAAACCCAGCAATAGTACATTATACAGCACAATGCAGAATACCACCAGGTATAGAGGAATACAACAAATCCCAGCAATAGTACATTATAGCTGGCGGTATTCTGCATTGCGCTGTATAATGTACTATTGCTGGGATTTGTTGTACTCCTCTATAGCTAGTGGTATTCTGCATTGCGCTGTATAATGTATTATTCCTTGATTTGTAGTCCTCTATACAGCGCAATTCAGAATACACAAGCTATAGAGGAATACAACAAATCCCAGCAATACAATTATACATGCAGTGTATAATGTATTGCTGGGATTTGTATTCCGCTATAGTTGATAGTACATTGCTCTGTATAATATAGAGCACAATGTACCATCAGCTATAAAGGAATACAAATCCCAGCAATACATTATAGAGCACCATGTGTGGGAAAGGGCAGGATTACCTGAGCAGTCTTTCAGCAACTTGTTTCTGAGATCGGGCCTGTCTATAGGCGGCTGTCATCCGCCCACACCTGATCCTCCTTACTTCTTCTCCCCACGTCCCTGTGCCGATCGTGGATTTGGGTGGGGAGGAGGTGCGGCGTGTGGAGCGTGGATGTAGGCGGGCGGGTCTGGCAGCGGTGAGCGTGAGGTGGGGAGGAGGTGCGGCACGCAGTGTGTGTGGAGCCGTGAACAGGGCCAACCAATCGGAAGCTGATTAATCGATGATTGAAAAAGTTGTTGCAGCCCTAGAGATCAATATTTGTGGAAAATGTCTGCGCTCGGGAGGAGCCAAATACAGAAGACATGCGCATTGGTCAGTGCTTCGGGCAAAGAGCCCTTAAAACTATACCATGGAGGGGACCCTTTTTAAATACTTTTTTTTTTTTTTTTGAGCAAGTAATTTTTTATTAAAGAATTTTCAATAATACAAGCATACAAAGCAGGCTTAATCGCTTAAATACTTTTAATCTCCCAGGGAACTCCCCACTAAAATGATCATGCATGCAGTTCATGGTACATTAGCGTGATTAGTAGGTTGTAGAGACTTTAAAATAAAAGCATGAAGAAAGGGGTTTACTTAATAATCATGAAAAGAAACCAAAAATAATAATGGGCAAAAAAAAACAGACATGGAAAATTGTAGTGACCTCTCTTACATTGGTGGTCATTGTAGAAGTGACCTCTCTTACATTGATGGTCAGTGTAGGTAGGAGATCAATCTGCTATTGTTCTCTTCCCAAGGAACCCCTAGCAATCTTGGTTGAGAATGGCTTCACTATAATATACACACAGGCTCAGAATTGAGTTGGAAGAAGCCTTTAACCTACAAATATGTGCTTAAAATATTTTCTTTGTCCTAAAAATGCTGCTGGTTTCACTTCTGATCCATGTTGTTGTAGTAAATGAATAGCTAGTACATGCTTTGTGGATTATGGGAAAGCAGTGTGACTAGATGGAATCCATTTCTTAGAGACAAATGCTATGGCACGGGACAGATCACAGAGAGCAACAGTGTGGTAGTTGCCCGTGGCATCAAGTGGGATTTGATCTTTAAGTAAAATGAAACCATGTATCGGATTTGGATTCTTTCATAAGCTGCTCCAGATTCTCTACCCCGCCGTTGATACATCAGCTCCGATATCATGATATGTTTACACTTTAAATGAAATATGTACCAAAGAGTTTAATCTGCAGATATTGCAGTGGTGTGGTGTTGGAAATTAATAACTCTGGTGGGGACAAAGTTCATAACTCAGGGGCCAGGAATTCCAATCTAGTCAATATGCAATTTGAAGCAGACGGGGAACAAGGACTTCCACATATATTACTACTGCAATGGAAGAAAAAAAATGTGATTACGGTACCTTGGCTGGCTGACTCCAGGATTTGTCCGGCCCCGATATGATCTAATCAATCTTTTCTGCACATTGTTAGGAATTTAATTTAGAAGCTGCTTCTTTCTGTGCTGTTATCTGTCCATCTGATTACTGCAATTTTGGCATGATACACATGTTCTTTGTCCCCTATTGTGTTCAACAATGCACCAAAAAATTGGAGGTTTTAATTGTTAAACTCTTTATTATACAAATCAGGCGCTGACGACCCAAAATGATTTCCAGAAATTTGGTAACGCCCACCTGGGCGTTACTGTAGGTGCATTTTTTCAGCGCGTTTTTAACACGTTTTTTAGTTCAGTGAAACGAGCGCTTCGATCAGCGCTGAACAACGCCCAGGTGTGAACCCAGCCTTAATAAAGGTTTTGCTCGCAGTTCTTCTTTAATAATTTGCAGAGCACATGTAGATCAGTGAAGTGTTCTTACCATAGAAACCAATTATCTTTCAGCATCTTACTCTTCTGATTGGTTTCTTGTCATGGTTATTGCACATTGCTCTTTACCCTTTCCACAGGTAAATCTTTCTATTAAAGTTTAACTTTATGCTTTAACCTCAGCCTCATACTGTCACAGAATCTCAAATCCCATTCTAAATTCTTGACTGTATGAAATAAAGTACCGAAAACAAGTGAAACCACCATCCAATAATCCACAGTGGGAGGGCGGGAACTTGGTTGTATAGTCTCCAAGAGATGTCAATAGTTGATTATTTAACCCATTGATATCTATCTAGAAGTTAAAGATCAGTTTTGTGCAGACTGGCCCTTCAAATAGATTTGGTGGCTGACAGAAAGGACCCAGATTAGATAGGATGTTATTTTTACTGCAATTAGCTGATCAACAAAGTTTTTCTTCTTTTTTTTTTCTTTTAACACTTTTTTTCTTTTAATAATGCTGATCAGCAAAGTTGGTGGGGCAGCTTTCCAATTGTAAAAACGACATGATGTGAAATCGGAGGTGAAATCAAGCACACTTACAGTATACACTGCACTGGAGGTATTGCTTAGTGGAGGACCTCAAATAAATACACTGGGGGGAATTTATTAAAACTGGAGCAGACAAAATCTGGAGCAGATTTGCACTGCAGCCAATCAGCTTATCTCTCTAGTTTTCAAATCTTACCTGAGCAAATTGAAGGTAGAAGTTGATTGGTTGCCATGGGCAACTGCTCCAGATTTTGTCTGCTCCAGTTTCGATTGAATTCCCCTCTGTGTGAAGTAAATTGAAAAAAAACATTACCTTAAATATTTAGCACCACTTCCCCAAGTTAGAAAACAGCTGATGCAGTTACTAAGCATGATCTCAGGTTCTGTGCAGGCATGATCTCAGGTTCTGTGCAGGCATGAGCTCAGGTTCTGTGCAAGCCTGAGCACCTCAGAACCCGGAAGCCACATTCCCCACCCTGCAGTTTCACATAAACAAAGGAACGGGATGCTTGTGCTGATGTCGTTAACCTTACATGGCCATATTGTAGGGCTGCAACTAATGATTTTCATCATCGATTAGTTGGCCGATTTTTTATTTTTTTAATTTAATCGGATAAATAAAAAATGAAAAAACATTCTTAATTTAAAATAAAATACGCAAATGCAGTGTTACAAACAAAGTTTACTTGAGAATAAAACTGCATGCACAATTTCTTGCAGTCGCACCGTACTGGAATGCACGGCATTGAGGTACCGCGGGTTACAGTGCAGGCGATCACAACATGGGTGGGAGGCGCCTCTGGAGTGTCATTGAAATGAATGGCACTGCAACGCACCTCCCACAGCAGAAATTGTTAGGCCGAAACCGAAAATGACTTTTTCCCACCTATTGTAAGCACATGGCGCTTGAATAGCTTCAGCCAGGAAATGACAGCTGCCAGTGGCAAGATTCCGCAGACGTCAGCTGAATGTAAATACAGCAGGTAGTGGGCTGGGGCAGTAGAACCAACCAACTAATCGATAATGAGAATAGTTGACAACTATATCGGTTATTTATCAATCTGGTTGGTTGCAGTCCTACCATATTGGGTCAATGTCATTGACCAAATATAACCATATGGCCATATAAGGTCATTGACATCACTGCATTCCGCTCCTTTGCTCGTGAGCAGTTGCAGGCGGGCAATTCCCTGGCCGCAGCTGATTGGGCAACAGCAAAAAGAGCTTCCCTCCATTTTTAGAGGAGGTCCTCCTGTGTTTGGACCAGCTCGGGGTCGGTCCAAACCTGAGCTTATCCTTAAGTTACCTTATGAAAATAATAGTTGACTCCTTGATCTGGCTGGAGTCTGTATTGGTCATGTGTCCTCCCCCAGAGAATGTTGAAAAAATGCTGGTTGTCTGCCTGTCATGCTTATCCAGTGGTATCAATACTTCCAGTCACCAGCACCAATTGAAATAGGTGGTTTCTTTGTTAAGGTAACTATATTTTTGTTTGTTTTTATTAATGCTGGCTTTACACCACAGTACAACACATGGTAATGCAAGGTAGCTTGTGTGGTGCATTGTAGCACCATTATTTTATAATGGCACCCCAATGCACAACTACAATAGTGGGCAACACACCCATGCCATGCTTATGGCACGCTACAAAAAAGGGTCATGTATGTATGTATGTATGTATGTTGACCTTTGAGGAGCATTGGCAACCCCTCCAACAGTATGTCTGAAGGGGCATAAACCTTGCGGATAAATGTTTAAATAGGAAAGCTGTATTGGCTGTAGGTTGCTGTAATACAAGGTACCATTGTAATATCATTTATGGTCTGCTTGGAAGAAAACCGTAAGTTGTCATAATGTGAGCATTACTGATAAAAATTAAATAAAATACAAATAATAATAGTCCTTCCATTGTTGTTTGCACACAGTGCACAGTTCAGATTCTTACTGACCACTGTATAAATGTCCGTCTCAGGTTATCCTATATTTCATATAGTGTCCCTTGTATCTTTGCCGTGGTTGCTGAACAACCCGTGTCATGAACAGTTTAACAGCTGTTACAATTTTATGTATTATAATGACTGTAAAATGGTATAATGGCACCAAGTGCACTTAATAAAATGCGTTTTTATGTATGTTTAGTGGTTTGGGAAAACATGTTCTTTTTATTTAAACTAATTTGAAATTCCATTCTTCGATATTTGTGTAATTTCTGGAGTTTCATGTTAGTGTTCTGAATAACCCTTCAAGTGTGTTTCTATTTTCCAGCCGAATTGGGGTGTCCTCATTAAAGGAGAACTATGAGGTGAGTGCTTTTCACTCACCTCATAGTTCTAGCTGACCTGTGACAATGAGACTGTCACCGGTCGGCTCAGTAGATCGGGAAGTGAGCAAACACATACCGGCGTTCGCTCACCTCTCGATCCTGTCACGGCTCTCTGCCGTGACAGGGGAGGGGCTGGATTCCCCCCTCCCCGCTCCGATCTTCCAGCGCTGACTGGCGGAACGGACGGGGGAGGGTACAGCTGGCTCTGCCTCTAGATAGGCAGAGCCAGCTGTCACTCACGCAGCTGGGCGATCCAGACATAATTGTCGGCATCCGCTTCAGCTGCGGCATCTCAGTGTACCGTGAGCAGTAGCTTGCGGTATACTGCGGCGTCTCAGTATACCGCGAGCTGTAGCTCGCGGTATACTGAGCTTAGGGTGACGGGAGGACGCTAGTTTGTGTCCTCCCGTTACCCTAAGGAGAACTATGGGGAGAAGCCTCATTCACATAACATAAGTGCTTACATATCAGTATCCAACAGTGAAGGCAGGAATCACATGTGATTGCAGTGGCAGGTAGGTGCAGAGATTTCACTGGTGGAGAGCAAAAGATCTAAAATCCAAAAAGTATATTTCCATTTTTGCGAAAACGTATATATTTGTGTTATGTGTTCCTATTCACACAGCAGATCTAAAAACCATAAGAAAAAAAAAACATTTCATACCTTTCAGACATCTCTGTGTAGCAGGCCTCTAGAATTTTAAAATGATGGAAAACTCTGTCCCCATAGAAAGACTAGGGACACTCTGAGCTTCCTCTCATTAACATACAATTCTTCTAGATCTTTAACCCTTTGTTAGGGCAGACAGTGTTCAAATCTAGTTTACAAGTGATAATGAGACCTGCCAGCACAGTACAGACAAGATTAATTATAGTAAACATTACCTACCCTTCCCATTCCAGAGGGGGGAAAAATGTGTGCTATTTTATTGAGAAACATATAACAAATAGTTTAGTGATGTCTCTGCCACATGTGATGACATACTCTTTATCCCTGAATAACAGGTTAAAGGAGAACTCCCTGAATAACAGGTTAAAGGAGAACTCCATCTATAACAATCCATCAAAACTTAAAGCAAAGAATGTGTTCCTTGTGGCCGCTTTTTGTATGTATTGCTTCAAAAAGAATAACATGTTCTCTAAATCTTTAATCCTGTGCCACAAAATAAAACCTATGACAGTTGATGTCCTCCTATCGGTCCTGCTTAACTACTACATGCACTGCTATTCCATCCATTAGAACATTCCCTTAGTTGTAGTCGCTTATTTGAAACCTTCAGTGCAGATACAGTAAACTCCCCATTATCCGGCATTCAAGCAACTGGTTCTCTCAAGCAACCGGCAAAAAAACGAGGACATACAGTATGTAATATATATTATTTTGTATTTGTTTGATAGACATGTGCACAAATTTTTTTAGTTGCTAACGAAATTCTCTGTTTACAGATTGCTGCAGTCCAGTCGGTAGCTTAATGTAAACAGCAGGGAGCAATAGCCAGCTTACTATTGGCTATTGCAAATTGCAATAACCAATAGCAGGCTGGCTATTGCACCGCAGTGCAATATATTAGAATTAGATTGAATAAAGTGCCGTGCAATATATTAGAATTAGATTGTATACAGTGCAGTGCAATATATTTGTGGTATAGTCGGGGCTGGTGCAAGGATTTCTTCCTACACAGGCGAAGGTGCATTTTTGCGCCCCTCACTGTCTCCTGAGAGGATCTCTGAGAGGAGCTCACCGCACGCTACTTCTCCTCCCCGCCCTCCTCCCCGCCGCACGCTACGTCTCCTAAGCTATTTGCTACTGCAATTTGAAAAAGCCAATAGAAGTCTGGTTGTTGCTCAGCCCACTGCCTGCTGTTTACATTCACCTAACGGTTGCGGAATCTAGTTGGCAAACGAATGGGGTTGCGCGCGGGGGGGTGGTGCTTGAGAGGTTAATAGTAACTCCCGAGCAACCAGAAACTACACTTATCCGCCATATACCGATCACCATGGGTGACGGATAACTAGGAGTCTACTGTACTGATGCAGCCAGAAAAACCCAAAAAGCAAGATTACCCAATCTGACAGATCGCAAAGCTAACACTGGTAGATCGCAAAGCTAACGCTGGTAGATCGCGATGTCAAGTCAGCTCAATGTCCTGAGCTCCCGCCAGCAGTTCTAGTGCAGCTGAATGTGTGCTGCAGTTCCCCACATGACCTGAAGGTGTGCCTGAGATCGTGTGAAGCCCGTGCACAGTGCTGTAATCCTCCATGCAGCTATACCTACCCCACATAACATAGGCAATGGGCTGTTTATAAAGAGCAGCTAAAACAATCAGTGTGTATTACTAGTTACTTCAGGTCTAGGGAATTATTGTATTATTACACAGCACCCCACCAGCAATCATGATATCATCTTTTCCATCTTCACAGGATCCTTTCCAGCCTGAGGACTTGTTCACACCACTTCAAGTGTGTTCCAGCCCAGTGAGCTGCTGGAACGCACTGGATCCCATACTGTAAGGCTCACTGCGTTCTGGGGCGTGGTGGTGCGGTAGTGCTTGTACTATTTTTTTTTTGTGATCACATCGGACTAGAACACAGCATTGTTGTGCCATGCATTCTGGTGTGGTCAATCGCACTGCTGGCGGCAGACGTAGCTGCGGTGCCATCGACTTGAATGCATCGCCATTCCCAACCCAGGACGCAGGGAGCCTTACAGTACACGCTCCAGTGCGTTCCAGCAGCTCACAGTGCTGGAACGCTCAGGAAGTGGTGTGAACGGGCCCTGAGAATATTCTGCTTTTCTAATTTCCTGGCAAGTGTCATGTCACCAGCCCTTGTGTGTTAACTGAACAAGCTGGCTAATAACTGCTAGACAGCCAGGAGAGAGATTGAGGAAAAACACCAAGAGAGAGCAAGGAGAGCCAGCCAGGAGAGGAGAGACATCCAAGAGAGAGAGAGCAGAGCCAACCAGGAGAGAGTGAGGAGAAACACAGAGAGAGCGAGGAGTGCCAGGGGAGAGACAGCCTGCAGAGTGCGAGACAGCTAGAAGAGATAGCCAGGAGAGATAGCGAGGAGAGAGTGAGGAGAAATAGCGAGAAGAGACAGCCAAGGGAGAGAGAGAACAAGGAGAGACAGGATTGGAAATGTAGTAAAAACCGTTGAAGCCTAGTTCTTGGGGGTTTTTTCATTGGTAGATCTTAATAAGCTCGTCTTTTGAAAAGTAGATCTTGACACAAAAAATTGTGGGCACCCCTAGAAGGTTGTGGTGAGAAAAGATAAAGGGAAACAAAAAAACCTTCACTGAACCAGAAATGGTAGAGCTGTATAGTTATTTTTTTTTTCTTGATGTTCTTTTACAAAAAGTGTAAGTCGTTTTTGGCTTTTTTAAAGTTTAAAATTAACAATCACAAAATTGCACCATAAAATAATTGTTAAATCTCCTTAGAAATCCAGTTATTTGTTGGTGTGGACCTCCACAGATGTTCTACTTGACTGCCAGCAGAGGGCGCCATTGTCAGGCTTTTGAATATCCAATATACTGCATGCTTTTAGTCTGAAAATACAGCAGTTGACATTTTAAATGCTTTCGGATATAGGCGTAATTATTCTTTGCGAGGTGGCACAGTAAAGGAAGAAAAAGATAAATGAATGCAGCATATTCTAACAGAAAAACAGAACGTACAACTTGTAAGGTTTGGGAAATATTCAGAACATTTACTTTCACAGTATTTTAGGGCAATGTAAAAATAAAATGTGCTAAAAATACTTATCTTTTTTTTTAAGTTCTCCAATTTTCTTCTTGAATGACATCTGAAAAATCTGATACAGAAAAGTAACAATGTATCCAGTCTCTGTCCCCTGAAACCCACCAAACACGTTACAATCTGACTGTACAATCGCCTTTTAAATTGACCAAAACTATGTAATAGAAGGGCCCACCTAACCTATCCAATCCATGCGTATCCAATCAGGCAGGTCCTTGCACGGTTGTTGGTAGATCCAATGGAGATACCTTGGCTTTCAAAAGCATTTACCCCAATTTTTGTTGAACAGTGAACATGTCTGCTTAATATTTTCTGCAAGCAATGGCTTTTTTTCTGGCCACTCTTCCATGAAGGCCAGCTCTGTGGAGTGTACAGCTTAAAGTGGTCCTATGGACAGATACTCCCGTCTCCACTGTGGAGCTTTGCAGCTTCCTCAGGGTTATCTTAGGTCTCTTTGTTGTCTCTCTGATTGATGCCCTTTTTGCCTGGTTCGTGAGCTTTTGTGGGTGGTCCTCTCTTGGCAGGTTTGTTGTGGTGCCATATTCTTTCCATTTTTTAAATAATGGATTTAATGGTGCTCTGTGGGATGTTCAAATTTTTGGATATTTTTGTTTTATAACCCAACCCTGATCTGTACTTCTCCACAACATTTGTCCCTGACCTGTTTGGAGAGCTTGCACTTCATGGTGCCGCTTGCTTGGCGGTGTCCCTTGCTCAGTGGTGTTGCAGACTCTGGGCCCGTTAGAACAGGTGTATATATACTGAGATTATGTGACACTAAAGGTGCCCATACACCTTACGATTATTGTACGCTAATCGTATGCAATCGACTTTTCGTACGACAATCTTAACGTAAGAATAGAGTGCCCGACCGATAGTACTGTACAATCGTATGACTTTTGACGGTCAAGCATGTTTGAAAACTTTGGTCGATCGTACGATGTTCGCAAGGTTGGTGGCGTTTCCGTCCGTCAAAAGTCATACGATTATCACTGCGCAAACGAAAATAATTCCAGTCGATTATCGCAAGTCGTCCAGGTGTTTTTTTCTAACTACCGCTGATTGAACCTTGCGATAATCGGGGCAGGATGGGGCTCGATCATGGGATGAAAAGTTTTGTCCGATAATCATAAGGTGTATGGGCACCTTCAAGGTGCCCATACACCTTACGATTATCGGACGATTTTCGTATGCGATTGACTTTTCGGCCGATAATCGTATGTGTGCATTGTAGTGTCCGACCGACAGTACTGTACAATCGTACGACTTTTGACGGTCAAGCATATTTGAAAACTTTGCTAGATTGTACGATTTTCGCAAGGTTGCTGGCGCTTCCGCCCTTCAAAAGTCTACAATCTACACTGCGCTTGCGCGAACGAAAATACGGCAAATCAATTACCGCATTTTGTCCAGGTGCTTTTGCTTAATTACGGCATGATGGGGCTGCCGTACGAAAATCGTACGACTATTCGATCATCGGACGAAAAGTTTCGCCCGATAATCGTAAGGTGTATGGGCACCTTTTAGATTGCACACAGGTGCTTAGATTGCACACAGGTGCTTAGATTGCACACAGGTGCTTTATTTAACAAATGATGTGACTTAGGAAATTGGTTGCACCAGATCTTATGTGGGGGGTTCAAAGCAAATGGGAGTGAATAAACAGTATATATATGCACCACTTTTCTATTTTTTGAGTTTTTTTTCTTGATTTTACTTCTCCATTTAGGATTATTTAGGATTATGTTGTGTATGGCCATTGCAACGAAATAGGAAAAAGGCCAAGGGGGGTGAATACTTTTGCGAGCCACTGTAGAACTGTCAGATTGTAATGTGTGTGGTGACCTTAGAGTAGCTTAAAATATAATGAGGTGAATTTATCAAAATTGGAGCAGATGGAATCTGGAGCAGTGACCCATGGCAACCAATCAACTTCTTTCTTCAGTTTGTTACGTTAAGCTTTGAAAACAAAACAGAGACGCTGTCTGTCTGCTCCAGTTTTTTTAAATTCCCCCCAATGTCTTTTTCACAGTCTCACACAACCTGATGTTTTTGGTCAGAGACTATTTACAATGTCTGTATAATCATGTAATATAACAGCAACCTAAATGGCAGAGATAAATCCATACAAATCCTCTACAGATAAATGCACTGGGCAAATGCAGTTTGCATGGCTTTCCTGGCACTAAATGGGGCCGTGGAGCATAGGCATTTCCTAACTCTTCAGCTCCATCTACTGGCGGAAATGCCATATGTACTGCATTTCCCCAGCGTATGGCTGGGTGGAAGTTTATAAATCAACCCCAGTGTCACTGGTTGCAAACAACACATCATTGTTAACTTAAGCAATATGTAGACTGCCATGGATGAAAATGCTGTTTGCTGGCTGTGCCCATCTTCAGTTTTAAGTCATTAACCAGCATTAAGTATGCAACAAGTAGCAGTACACTTGATCTGTTAACTTGTTTCTGATAACTCAAAATATTAAATCTGTGACAGCCAGGAAACCAAGAAGATAGTGATGGTAGCTTCAATGTTTCGACTCTTTACAGGTTTACTTTAAAGCTGAACTGAAGCAAAGTTTTAGAAAATTGTTAGCAGGTAGAGTTTAATGGCAGAACAGAACCTGCATTTCTCCTACCATAAAACTACTTTATCTTCCTGCTAACAGTTTTTTTTATCAGTTGTAAACTGACTGCTCCACCTATGCATTTTAGTGTATGATGCTGGAAGTAAGAGTGTCAGGATGGAACAACTTCCTTGTACTGGCATGGGAGTTGTGTAATCCTTGGCCAGCCAATGGAGAAGATGACCTTGAGAAGATGGCAGCAGTGGAACAACAAGGAAGAGCAAGTATGTCACTGGAGGAAGAAACGTCAGGATGTAAATCTTCTATAATGTGCAATCTTACAGAAGTAAGAATGGGGTGTCAGGACAGAAGAACCTCCATCCAGGTACATGGGAATTACATCATCCATGGCAAGCCAATGAAGAAGACTCTAAACTTGGAAGAAGACCAGGCGAAGAAGGCAGCTGTGGAATGATGACGGGTGAGCAAGCATGTCACATCACTGGGGAAGGACACTTTAAGATGTAAATCTTCTATAATGTGCAGTAATGACTAGATCCCTGGGGATAATCAGCAACAGGTTCAATCTAAAGATCGTCTTGTAGCATGTTATACTTACCTGCCCTTCATTCCCCCACTGCTCTTTTCATCACATGAAGGGAACACTTGGAGACTGTGGAAGAGTCATCAGCTCTGTGTAGGAGCTTACACTGGTCTTGTGGCTCCCTGCAGTGAGATAAGCATAAAATGCTGCAGGGGCTGACTTTAAAATGAACCTGGGCAAAGCAAGGTCCACTTCAACCACCATGCTATGTGCCATGTGTAAAAAATCTATTACCTAGCTTGCCTCTTTATGTTTGTGCAAGCTTTGAAATATCCATTGTGTGCTGTACGAAAACATAGATGTAACTGCAAATAGAGTTCCCCTACAGCGTGATATAAATTAAAAGGCATTGTCCACTGTTTGCAAAAAATGTTAGAAATGCAGGGGTGTGCCTTGTCCTACTGTAACAGTCCATGTACCCATTGCACTCCTGACCGCACGTCCAACAAAGTATCCTGGGTGCTCAGTAGTCGACGCATGGCCACCGTCAAAGTAATGCAGAAAAGAAATAGACACCGGCACTCCAATAATAAATCGATTACGTCTATTTATTGACGTACATCAAAAGCAAAATAACACACTTAGTGCGACGTTTCGGGGACACACAGGAACCCCTTCATCAGGCAAAACTTGTTTTGCCTGATGAAGGGGTTCCTGTGTGTCCCCGAAACGTCGCACTAAGTGTAGAACTGTGTAGTTCTAAGTGTAGAACTAAGTGTAGAAACTTGTTTTGCCTGATGAAGGGGTTCCTGTGTGTCCCCGAAACGTCGCACTAAGTGTGTTTATTTTGCTTTTGATGTACGTCAATAAATAGACGTAATCGATTTATTATTGGAGTGCCGGTGTCTATTTCTTTTTTGTCCTACTGTAACACGCACAGCTTACTTTCACACACAAGGGTGGCTCCATAGAACCCGTCTAGGGAAAGGAGCCACCTTAAAACAGGATATTAGGGCCAATGCTCAGGGGACCAGCTGCTTCTGCAGGAAAAAATTGCAGATTGCAGTGGAATTGCAGCTAAAATGTTTAAAAATCAAGAAGCAGCATCCATTGTAAGTGATTTGATCAACAGTTAAAAAACATTTTGAGTTTAATATCACTTTAATACATTGACCCATTCTGCCCAAAGTTTACAAAACTTGGTGGGGCATCCTCAGGTCTATTCTATAATGGTAGAAAACCCTGTAAACTAGTTGCAGGCATTAATATCTAAGAGCTCAGTGCATAGACAGTGTAGTACCGCTGTTTTCCTGGCATTAAGAGAAATAATCGAAGGAATGTATATTTGACGAACTAAGATTCAGCTCACCAAAAATAATCAAAACACACCATTCTCAACTACATACATTGGGAAAGACAAAGTGCTGATAACTTGTACCTTTTTTTTTTTTAGTGGTCTGCCACAACTCAGCCTTTCCACCCAGCAGCAGGCCCCCACAGTGGAGAGGAAGAGCTCTGAGCATCAGTCAGCTCACATATAAAGGCCAATGAACAGCTGAGACTAATAATGTGGTCAGGCGACAAAGTAAGATGTGGACCTGGGAATGGGGGCTTTATCCCATCCAAAGATCTACAAAGCCTCTGGACTCCAGGACCCAGAACAGAATATATTAATATTTTTTTTTTTAAACAAAATTTTTTTATTCTGTTATTGCGGACAACCCATGTCGGGTAAAACCACAACTTACCAAGATATTCAATACAAATAATACGAGGTTTTCTCAAAACTACCTCGACAGTTGCACCAGAAATAACATCTTTCCAACTTTCACAACAGAATATATTAATATTATGTGAAAGCAAAATGTTTGTCTTCTCCACATCAGCAATAAACCCTGGAACCCCTCACCATGTGTATGTGAGGAACCTAAGTCTCTCTCTCTCTCACACACACACACACACACACACACACACACACCATCAACAATACTGCCAGTCAGTGTCTGACAAATATATACAATGAGTGGCAAGATTATTATGACCACCCCATCAGTACTTCGTTGGGCCACCTTTTGCCTTCAATAACTTGGACAGGCAGATCGTACTTGCCATGACTGCAATGAGGGCGGGCTTCCGATGACTGCGTGCACACACTGGCCCGTTCGGCAGTTGTCGAACAAGCAGGCCACTAACTCGCCGAGAATCATACGATTCCCGGCGGGTTTTCCAGCCTGCTTGTTCGACGGAAGACATGCGACCGTAGAGTAGAAACGGTCGCACGCCTTCCATACACTGCACGATTATCGTACGATCGCGGGATTTCCAGCGATTTTCGTACGAGAATCATGCAGTGTATGGGCACCTTTACTCTATCCAAATCCAATTTACTTCTGAAACTACCCATTCTATAGTAAACATGCTGTTGGTGCTGTGGCTCTGTGACAGAGATGGGCATACTCCGGCCCTCTAGCTGTGGTGACACTACAAATCCCATCATGCATCTGCCTCTGGGAGTCATGCCTCTGGCTGTCCTTGCAATGCCTCATGAGACTTGAAGTTGCACCACAGCTGGAGGCTAGAGTTTGCCCACCCCTGCCCTATGGGCTGCTCCATTCTTGTGACCAGCCCTGCATTGAAAACATAACTAATTAAATTACTGTTTCTATAATGTTGAGTGGCTAGATCTAGTTCAATAATCTTTTAGCTTTTCTGCCTATAGTGTACATGATCTCTGAGCAGTTGTGTTTTGCAATTTCTGGCACAGAGCTGTACACACAATAATGCAGCCAAGTTCATGGCATTCATCTCTATGTCTAGAGTTTGGATGAAGCAAAACCGGCCCTTTTGTCAGAGCATATTATGATGAGGCTCCTTCCTGGCCCAGGATCAGCCTTTTAAGAAAAGGTAGTGAGAATGTACACTAACAGATGATCAATCTGTAGTAGTGAATTATAATTGAGGTTATTGGTTTATGGAGCTGTCCTTTCTTTAGTACTGTATAATAACAGCACATAATTTAGGACAGAGGGTAGGGAAGCTGGGGCTATTACTTGGAACTGTGGATAACATACACAGAATACACTTAGGGGCCAATTTGTAAATCATCCTCCCAGCCAAAAGCTGTCTGAGTGCCGTTCGCACGGCTTTCTTGCCGCAAGATGGAGCCGAGGAGCATAGGAAATTCCTATGCTCCTCGGCTCCATCTAGTGGCGAGAAAGCCATGCGAACGGCATATAGCTAGCTTATGGCTGGGCAGTTGATTTATAAATCATCTGCCAAGTGGTTTTCAATGGCAACAAGGCTAAACATCAGCTCAATAACTCTTTGTTATATATCTCTGATGGGGAGAATTCTTTCCTTATAGTCATTGATTGGTGGCCCCATCATTAGACTCTCTTCATCCCACACTATGACTCATAGTTCTATGATGGCCACCAACTGTACTGCTAACATCTTGTCTCTAATGTTGTAGTCAGCCTTGTTCTGCAGGAGAAGACACACCACGGATCACAATCTCTCTCAAGAACTGCTCCAGTCTGCTCATTCCAGACTCTCTCTCATTTGTTGAACATGGGCCACCATGTTGTGGTCAGGGGACTTTCTTAAGGCCCCGTTCACACCAGGGCTGTTGCGGATTAGTGCAGTTTCCGCATGGATTTTAAAAGGGTGGTTTTGGGTGTTTTTAATTGCGTTTCAGCACTGAAACGTTATAGAAAAAAACCGAAAACCACGCTGAACAGCATGGTTCCATTGAAAGCACTATGGAGACCGTGCTGATCAGCGCGGCAAAAAAAGGATCAGGGAGCAATTCGGGCGGAAGGCAGTTCGGATCGTTCGGTCACATTAATGATCCCCATAGTAATGTATGGGATCATTAATGTTGGTGGGCCAAATCCGCGCAGTCTAACCACCATGGTGTGAATGGGGCCTTACAGGTGCGATGTGTGAGTTAGGCTGGTGATGTGATACAGGCGTCCCCTCATAACACCACTGCTTCTGGCTTTTGGTAGGTATTGGCTTGCCATTAAAACTTGATTCTACACTTCCACAGGCCTCACCTCACTCCAGGCACTCACTGAGGGGCAAACTCTCCTACTGTCACATTGTGCTTGCTGTAGAATATTTCTACCCTGGCATCACTGGTTGGCAGGATCTGGGTGGCCAGAGCGTTATAGGTTGCTAAGAGCTCTTAGCAGTCTGGGATGCTGTGGCTGCCCCCCACACACACCTGCCACCCCCCCCTATAATTATTATAAGGATGGCCCTGGTTCCACCCTTAATTAGTAGTTCTACCCATACAAGCTGACCACAATCATGCTGTAAAGTAGTGGTTGTATATATAGACAATTGTTAACTCTTAGGTCCTGATCATTTTATACACCCAAGGTCATGATCTGATTGGAAGCTATAGAGTGTTTCTGTCCCCTCCCCACCCACGCTCCAAGCCTAACCTTAACTATTAATGCCTTGTACATCTCATATACCCACACAAACCTGTTAGTAATGTAAGAGAAAATCTGTCAGTAAAAGCCGACCTTGGGAAGACCTACCGAGGCAGAAGATGAATGAATGACGAGTGTTCACTGAACAGAGTTTCTTGAGCGTAACAATGAACTGATTGATAAAATTATTAGCAATTTCAGACAAGATTCACAGACTTCTCTGTATACTTGGGCTTTATTCGTTTATTGGTATTTAATCATTAACGGACGTACTTATTCCAAAAAATAAATAGCAGTTCATATTTAGGAAATCATTGCGGACATTATTTGTTGTTTCATTTCTACTATGGCTGTTTTATGTCAATCAAATATGTGTTTAAAGAGACAGTACCCATTCAGATTGTAGGTGTGTGTGTGGTGGGGGGTTGGGTTTGGGGCGGAATGCTCTTTACATTGGTGGTCAATGGGAAAACATGCTCTTTCCATTGGTGGTCAGTAGAAAGAATGCCCTTTTAATTGGTAGCCAGTGGGAAAGAAATACCCTTTTCATTGGTGGTCAGTAGGAAAAAATTCCCTTTTCATTGGTGGTCAGAGTAGTGCACCACTGTGAATGTCCTCAGTAGTAGAACTATGCAGACACTGCCAGGTGGGAAATCTATCCATCACTGCTCAGCCTCTACCATCCTCTAAAAGAGGGATCTATAAAACCTCATTGAGAAAGGCTGTTACAAACAATGTGGGTGATGTGTCACAGAAAGCATTTGTTTTTATGGGGTAAAATGTAATGTATACTCCCATCTGTGACACCACAACCCCACTCAAAACATGTGAAACAAAGATAGGAATCACACATAAAAGGTTGTAGGATGAGGAGACCCTGGTTAAAGTTAAAAATATCAACAAGAAAATATAACAAATATTTGTTTTTTCTCTCCGCTTTAATAAAGCTTACAGGAATGGAAAAGAGTGTCCATGATTTATTATATGTCATTGCCATTTTTCTTTGTTTGTCTTTCCTGACATTTCACTAATAATTCTCTCTGTCACAGTACAGTAACAGCTTCTTATTTGGGTCTTTGAATTTAAAAGTTGAAAAACCCCCGGTCTATGTGACTAGAGCTTTTCATATAGATGGCTGTGGATAAAACTAAGTGTGCTCAACTGCTATCAACCGGGAATTATAAATCTTACATTACTTGTATAGTATTCTCGTATTATTATGTCCAGCAGTATAATATGTGCTGATGGTTCTGTGCACATGGAAATAGATGGTAGCCAGAGAAACACTGATATGTGATAATTGTTAAGTCCAAACACGACCCCTGTGTCCTGGGGGGGAGGACTAATTTATTCTATGTAATCCTGCTTTAACTGTAGGAGGGAGGCTCACCATGATCACCGTGCTTGTCTTTGTACTGTAAATATGCAATTATTACTTTCCTCTTCTTCATCTTCTCTTTAGCTTTTGTCCTTTTATATCCATTCCCAAGAGGACCTCGGCTCTAAGCAGCTCAAATAATTTGTAAGTCTTGTAAACAATATATTTGCTTTTGTTATTGATCAAAGTGAGCTAGACAGAGAATGGATTATGCGTTTTGTTAGAGATCTATACAGGACATCGGCTGGTGATCACAAGCAGCACAAGTCATTCGGGAAATAAAATCCATCTAATTTCTAAAGGCAGTCAATGTGCAAGCAATCATTTACACTACAAAGTTTTAGAGTATTGAGTTTTGCTATTCACGTCGGAATTCATTGTGTGAGTCCATCGATAGCCATAGAGAGTCAGTGAACGAAGCTGGGTGTCAGTGTTCAGCTGTAGGCCACTTCGGCTGTGCCACCAACAATGACCACAGAGCAAAACTTTCACATACATAACTCAACAGTATCAGCACTAGGAATGAGCAGGGTGAATTTACTGCAAGATTACCAACTTCACTCCCTATGAAAGGGGACACTGGGTTCCACAACTGAGCCGAGAAGGAAGAAAAGTTTGTATTTTTTTGTTGCATTTAGTGTATTTCTTCAGTGTTCTTTGTGTGTTTTTTTATTTGTCTAGTTTCTTATGTATTTTACCTTTTTTCACTGTCTGGGTTTCTCTTTCTGTAAAAAAAAAATAGGCTGTAAGAAAGAAAGAACAGGTGAACTTGGAGCAGCATTTCATAGGGAAATGTATGTTATCTTTTATTCATCCCAGAAAGACTGTTAAAGCTATCATAGTAAACTCCCAGTTATCCGGCACCCACGGGGTTCAGTAGTATACTCTACCAACCCACATATCCGTGGAGCCCCGCTAGCTTCTGCAGCCCACAGGTGATTGTAAGCAAACCTGGGAGCATTAGCTAGGCTGCTATTGGCTATTTCAAATTGCAATAGCAAATAGTAGACTGGCTATTGAAACCCCGCCCACAGAGCAGAGGAGCGGACCTGAGAAAGAAAGTTCTCTCTCAGGTCCGCTCCTCTGCTCAGTGGGCGAGTGCAATGGCCAGCCTGCTATTGGCTATTCCAATTTGAAATAGCCAATAGCAGGCTGGCTATTGCTCCCCCGTGTCTGCATTCTGCTGCCGACTGACTGCTGGCAGCAAAATGTAAACAAATAATTTCGTTAGCAACTTAATACATTTAGTTGCTAATGACATTTTTTAGTGTGCACCAAGCAGCCGGCAATTTTTTAATGTGCATCAAGCCATCAGCAAAAAAAAAAAAAAAAATTGAGGACGTATTATGTCCTCTAGTTATTTATTTTTTTGCCGGTTGCTTGAATGCTGGATAATGGGGAGTTTACTGTATATAAAACACAAATTAATGCAATTTTGTAATCATTATTACATCTTTAAATTTATTTTTTCAAATAAAGATGTAACTACCTAAAGATGACTTGGTATCAGTCTCTTGCAGAGCTCAGACTGGAGTAGGTCTGTTGCAGTACAAGGAGCATGTAGATGGGGGAGAGAACAGAGTGACAAGAGATAAGCCCATCAGTGTGCTGCTTCTCCTTTTATTGTCTGTTAAGAGCTCGTCTAATGCTCCTATACCTGTTGCAACCTCCCAGCTCCTTCTGGTGCTTGTTTGTTGCTACTGCACCTATTTCAATCTTCTTGACAGCTGTGGGCTAATAAGCCTGACCACACACCATCAACACCTCTATATCAGCTGTGGGCTAATGAGCCTGACCACACACCCTCAACACCTCTATATCAGCTGTGGGCTAATAAGCCTGACCACACACCATCAACACCTCTATATCAGCTGTGGGCTAATGAGCCTGACCACACACCCTCAACATCTCTATATCAGCTGTGGGCTAATGAGCCTGACCACACACCCTCAACACCTCTATATCAGCTGTGGGCTAATGAGCATGGCCATACACCCTCAACACGTCTATATCAGCTGTGGGCTAATGAGCCTGACCACACACCCCTCAACCTTGGGATTGCTTAGTGGTGCTTTAGTTAAGCACCACAAGCCCAGGGCCCTGGGCTTGTAATAGTCCTGTCTAGTCCTATCTAGTTTTGTCTCGTTCTCTCTACCCAAGCTGCAATCCTATCATTGTATATCTTGATCTTGGATCTTGCATTCTATTCCTGTCTTGTTTCTTGAATCCAGTTATTGTTGTGCATCTTGCAACCTGCTTCTGTCTTCTATCTTGCTCTTGTCACCAGCCAGTACTACTGTTCTGCACCTGGGGGTTGCAATGTTCACAGCCAGAGTATATAGTCCAAGTCCTAGGGGCGTCCGATTACCGATAGGCACACTTGCCTCATGGGAAAGGTGGTGGCTAGAGGGGAAGTTACTACTCACCATATACTGTGACTAGAGTGTCTGCATCCACTCCTGACACTGTCCAGTACACGATGGAAAGGAGAACTGTAAGTGAAAGTGACACTGCAGCTAGCTTATTACACGGCTGTCTAGATTTGTGTAGGTGTATGTGCTTGCTGCCTCACAACCCATGTTATAGTGCTACCAGCACCCACTAACACTACTCATGTTCTCACCCTCCTGTCTATATCCAGGTCCTAGGAAGATAAGGCTAAACATTAGATAGAAATGTGAAATCTACATCAAAAGTTTACAGTTTATTAGTAATGTTATTATAATTGTACATTTATTTTTTTATTAAAATGTAATTGTCTTTTTTTGATTGCGCTCGCTTAGAGCCTTTAAATCTGGACTTTATCAAATTTCATTCTGAGTGGCTTAGCATAATGTATTAATAACACCTTGCTGACTCTTTGTGCAGATAAAGAAGTTTGCTTTTTAATTAAAATGTAAAGGGACACTAATATCAATGCCTGCTATGTTCACTTTTTCTATTTAGAGGAACAAAATAATTAAAAGTTGTCCAGTCTCTTGCCTAATTTCTTACATAGGAAGAATAGAAAAATAATTATCAATCCATCATTTCTTGGCTTAATTAAAAAACATCACTCATGTAGAAAATGTTACTTACATTTAAAATATATTTAACCACTTCCAGTGAGTTCATGTAAATGTACGTCCTCCGCTGGAAGTGGCGATACCAAGAACACGGCTGCTGCAGCGATGTTCTTGGTACTGTTTTAAACAGCAGGCAATTGCTGTTTAAATACAAGCAATCCGGCCTCTGTGCAGGCCCCGGATCGCTTGTACAGTGCGGACCGGGCTCCACTGTCCCTCATGAGAAACGTGACCGGCGTGGAGGGTCTCCCCCTGACAGATTCCGGGTTCCATCACTGGACCCGGAAGTGATCTGCATTACATCACTTCCGGTGTTACTGGGCACATTCTCCGGCTCCTAGAGCCAGAAGAAGCTGATAAAGCAAATCTCTGCTTCATCAGCTTCTTTGGGGTCCCTAGATGACATTAGGGGACCGAAAGAAGACCCATGATGTCTCCATAAAGAGGACCTGTCACATTATTTTTGCTATTACTTAGGGGGCTATGCAATAGCAATAAAGCTGTAAAAAAAAAAAAAAAATTGTAAAAATTAAAAAAAAAGTAACATAAAAAAATTAAAAATGCAAATTTTTTTAAAGTCCCCGCCTCCCACATACAACGCAAACACGCGTTGGATGCGCCTACGTGCAAAAACAAAAATTGCGCCACACATGTTACACACATGTTACATATCGTCGCAAGCGTCGGAGTGAGAGCAATAATTCTAGGTCCATCAATCACTGGTGACACTAAACTGATGTGCGGTAAAGTGTTGCCTATGAGAAATGTTGGTTATTGTAGATTTTTGCGGTTTCACGGAAGCACGCAATTTTAAGGCTTTACATGTTTGGTATCTATTTACTCGGCGTGACCCCGTCTCTTATATTTTACCAACAAATTGGGCATTATATTGTGTTTCTGTGCATTTTAGTGTATTTTATCCTAAAAATACTTGTTTAATAAACATTTGCGCAAATACAGTGCAACATAAAAAATTGCAAATAGCATCTTTTTATTCTACATGGCCTCTGCTTTCAGAAAATATATAATTGTTTGGAGGTCTGAAGCTGTTTTCTAGCCAAAAGTTCTGATTTTATCATGTGTGTGCAAATGTAAGAAATGGCTCCGGGCAGCAAGTGGTTAAAGCAATGGTTTTTAACCATTTTCTAATCCATCATAAATAAAAAAGACAAGTTTGGGAATTAGAAAGAGCAGCTTTCTACATATCTAAAATAATATTCTGCTAAAAAAATTGTCTTTCCGGAAAAAAAAAAAGAACATTAATAAGTTTATAAAAGGCTTCCTCTGTTAATATGTGTGGATAATATAATTATTACCTGACGGCTTGCCTGTATATACCAAACTACAGGGACTTCACTATTCCCAGAAGGGAGAGCCACCCACTGCACTAGATAAAAAGATTAGGCTGATTCCTATCAGTCTGGCTCTGGGAAATCAATATAATAGGCCACACAAGGAGTATTGTCTACCAGGCCAAGAACACCAGCGTGCGTGTTGTAGGAAGATCACAAATTATGTGTATCTGTTGGGTGTATTTGTTTCTGTCATTATCAGAACAACAAAATGTCTTTTATTTGTTTTATAAGGTTATGATCCACTTTTTAACAACAGATTGTCCTGGTCTCATCAATATAAACCATATGTAGTTTTTGCTGCAGATGTGTGAACATTTGTGTCACGCAGCAGAATTGTTTATTCCATCGAAACTTAACCACTTGCTGACCAGGTGTTTACACCCTCTTCCTGGCCAGGCCATTTTGTCAGTATTCAGCGCTGCGGTACTTTGACTGACATTTATTCCGTCATGCAACGCTGTACAGAACTTCATTTTATACCATTTTTTGTGGACAGATAGAGCTTTCTTTTGGTGGTATTTAATCACCACTGGGTTTTTATTTTTTACTATATTAGGGAAAAGCTACTGAAATTGTTGGGAAAAAAATGTTTTTTTCTAACATTATGTTATAAAACATTTATTATTACCCACTTTTTTGGTAAAATATAAAAGACGGGGTTATGTCGGGTAAGTAGACACCAAACATGTCAAGCCATAAAATTGCAAAATCGCAAAAAACTACCATACCAAAAATGTACCACTCATCAGTTTAGTGTTATCAGTGATTGATGGCCCTAGAATTATTGCTCTCACTCCGACGTTTGCGGCGATATGTAACATGTGCAGCGTAATGGGTGCAATCGTCGTTTTCGCGCACCGATGTATGTTTGCACGCATGTATGGGTGGGGACATTAAAGCATTTTTGTGGGTTTTTTTCTTTTTCATGTGTGACTTTTTTGTGTGAAGTTTTTTTTTTTTTAGCAACTTTATTTTTTTTTCACTTAACGTTATTGTTATCACATCGGGGGCTAAGAAACCCCCCTATGTGATAGCAAAGATATGTGACAGGTCCCCTTTTATGGAGACATCAGGGGTCTCCAAGACCCCTAATGTCACCTGGGGACCACCAAAGAAGCTAATGAAGCAGAGGTCTGCTTTTGAAGCTAGAGTGTGACACGAGAATGCGGAAGTGATGTTATATACTTCCGCATTCTGACACCGGAGAGGGGACCGGAGAGAGATCATGTACTGATCTCCCTCTGATCCACTGTCAGAGAGCCACCATGCTGGTCCTGGGCTCGCACCGGGCCCAGCGGAGCCCGGGACCAGCAGGAGGGGGGGGGGGCACTCCGATCGGCACCCCCATACAAGCGATCCGCCGGCTCTATAGCCAGCGGATTGCGTGTATGTAAACACGCATCGCTGCCTTTTTTTACATTTTGGTAGTTTCCCGTTCGTGCGCGTGAGTGGGCGGGGCAAACTCAATTTTCAGAGTGAAAACTGAGATTTTCATTTTAATTTAGGAAATATAATGTTCTAAAATTTTACCTATTTTTGAAATTTCTCTTGGCAAATTGTTTATTTCTTTTTTTCATGATATTGTTATTAAAGCTGAACTCAAAGCACACCGTTTAAAACTCAGTTAAACTATAAATCAGATAACTGATAAACAAGGAACTGATACTGTGTTCAGCAAGCCTTTTGATCCAAACACCCCTCCAAACGGCATAGCCAGATCTCCAACCTCCACTGCAGTAGCAGCACAGCTCGGTCAAGATAATCTCCCTGCTTGCTGATTGGACAGTGAATGAGCAGCGGCTCACTAATGGAACATCTCCACTCGGTTCACTCGGCTTTAACTTTGAGCAAGACCCTTCAATGACATATGAGTCAGAGAATGGAACCACAATGCATGGTGGGGGACAAAGGCATTCAACTCCTGGAAGTGTTGAATGCTAAAAAGTCTGATGGAAGCTACAGCACTGTAATGGACTGAAAGAAGATGATACAGGCCAAC
>NW_017306580.1:880930-930272 GCF_000935625.1 Nanorana parkeri
GATATCACAGGGTTTTAACCCAACCTATGAACCTATGAAGTCATTTAATTTTAAAGAACTCCCAGAAATTGATATTAAGACAGACATGGTACTAATAGCTTCCAGTGTCATAGACTGATCCTTCACTTTCCTGTTACAGCAATTACCACGTTCACTAAAAATCACAGCAGCATGCAGCTCTGCGTGCTGATATGAAATCACCTTCATTAGTTTCTGCTTTTACTTAAAATTTCTGTTTTTTCACTTAATGGATAAGTGAGGCATTGGTGATGTCACCCTGCCCTCACAAATGCATCCTGGGAAGGCTACATCACCAGTGTCTTCCTGGGGAGATCTCCCATATAAACTGCAAAATCTTGCATCATCGTGTGTGTGGTGTAATTTGTTGCCCCATCAGAAGATGTGTACTGTCACATGTTCCAGGAGGTAGACTCAGAGTTCCAGGAAGTAAAGGGAGATGAATTCATCTGTCCTTAGTGAAAACGGCCACCATGACATGATATACATCTGTTTACATCTGTATCTGTTTGTGGATTGCCATTACTAAACATTTCTAAAGATGCCTTAGTGGCTAGCACTGGGAGTCACTGGTTGCAGCCCCGGTCAGGACACTATCTGCAAGGAGTTTGCATGTTCTCCCTGTGCTTGCATGGGTTTCCAAAGACACGCTGGTAGGTTAATTGGCTTCTGTCTAAATTGGCCCTTATATGTATGCATGCGAGATAGGGACCATAGATTGTAAGCTGCTTGAGGGTTTGTAACTGTAAAGCACTATATAAATAACTGTAATAAATTAATTAATAGGATAAGGGTAGAAGTTCCTCTTCAAGCTGTTTGATTAAAGCCTAAATGAACTTTCCGTTTAAATCAGCTAAATACATTTGAGGTGCATCAAAATAAAATATGCTCAATTTCAATGTCTTACAGTTCATGACTGATTCATCAATTTCGTCCCCTCTTGTTAAAAACCCCAACGAACGCATGGACAGCGCGACATGGATTTAAATGGCCAGAGCAGCCCTTTATTTAACCATACAAAAATTAACAGTTATCAAACATAATAACCAAAATAACATACAAATAATCTGAAGAACTTGTGAATCTGAGAAGGGGTCTTTGGGTGCCCATCAGCCAAAATAAGGCCTCTACTAAAACCGCTCCCATGTCCCCAGCTGCACCCCCACCAGCTCGAGGACTGTTACTGGTTCCCAACCTCCAAGGGGCCAAGCCCTTGACAAATACCAATACCAACACCAACAGGGGGTAGCACCATACATGCCAAGCTTCTGTGACATAAACAACTATCCCAACCATCAGCCTATCCTAGTCCTATCCCATGTGACTCCTCCCCAACACCTGACCAGAACCTCTAATCAGGTAAGATCTACTCATTCTCGCTTTTTTTTTACCAATTCTATAGGGACTAATTTTCCCCCCAGTTGGGCAGCCCCCCCTCTCACTATCTTTATTTGCTCACTAGCTTTCTAAAGCAGCTACAGCCTGAGGTGTAAAGTGTGTCCTCTGCCAGCAGCTGCAGAGTGGGACCTTTGCGCTCTATGTACCGTAGATGCATTGTCTACAGAGGTATGACACACCCCGCTGTGAGTCAGGCCAATAGCTCTGCAATCAGCAAAGTCCATGCTCACTCCTGATTAAAGTACTCTGGTTGTGACTCAGCAGGGTGCATATCAGAGCTCTGCAGAGAGACCGCTGCTTTCCCACAGAGAGCAAGGGTCCCACTCTGAAGCTGTTGGCAGAGACAAGCTTTTCTAATCTTTGAGCGTGTGCACATTTCAGGTGCATCAAAACTTTTGTTTTGATGCACCTGAAATTTATTAAGCTGATTTAAACTTAAAGTTTAATTGGGTTTTAAATATCACTGCACAGTCCAATAGGCTCCAGCGTGTTATGCTGGGCACACACCTTACAACCATCGCAATACTTTTGTCTTGCGATGGTTGTAAGGTACTTAAAAAAACGTACGATCTGCCTATCTTGCATAGGCAGATCGTACTTGCGATGATCGCAAGCCGTGCCCCCCTGAGGGGCGGGCTTCCGATGACCGCAATGCTGAACGGGCAGTGTGTGCTTGCGCACACCGGCCCGTTCGGCTTTTATCTTGTGAACATGCCACACACCAGCCGAAAATCGTACGATTTTCGGCTGGCTTTCGAACATGTTCCTAAGCTAAAAGTCGTGCGACCTTACAGTAGTAGAGGTTGCACGCCTTCCACACAACTTGCGATAATCGTACGATCGCGGGATTTCCCGCGATTATCGTACGATTTTTGCAAGGTGTGTGGGCACCTTTAACCACTGCACTCTGTATTCTAACAGACCTGCTAGAACTGGTTTAACACCATTGCAGACTTACTGACACCAAGGATTGGATTATGTAATAGAACAGGGTGGTTCCAGTGGCGTCACAAGGGGGGTGCGGCCCGCACCCGGGTGCCACCATTGGAGGGGTGACACCAAAATGACTGACAGTTATTTTGGTGTCACCCCAGATGAAACGTCGGACACTCGGTCACGGACCGAAAGCCCGACAGAGTAGGGCGACCCCGGCGGCATACCTCATCCCGCCAGGTGAACGTCCCCTCCTCTCTCTGCCGGCGTCCATCACCAAGATGGCCACCGACAGGCGTCAAAGAGACCACCGCGCATGCGCAATGACATCATCGCGCACGTGCGTAAATATCACGATGACGGCACGGCGGGGTGTCACCTGGTCCCTGCCCCCGGGTGACCCCCAGCCTCGGGACTCCACTGAGTGGTTCCACAAGTTTAACACCTCCCTCCCTGTTTTTGGACAATCAACATCTGCCTTGAAGCATTCCACGGTAGTTGGATTAGGTTGTCTGTCCTACCTGTGTGGTTATAAATGCTGGGGTATCATCCTGACACTCATCAGAACTGAAAAAGTGGTTTGCATAAGCTGGAAATCGTCTTCAACATTAACCGCTTGATGACCGGGGTGTTTACATCCCTTTCCTCGCCAGGCCATTTTTCAGTATTCAGAGCTGCGGTTATTCCATCTTACAGCGCTGTACTGAAATTAATTTTATATCATTTTTGGGGACACATAGAGCTTTATTTTGGTGGTGTTTAATCACCACTGGGCTTTTTTTATTTTTTACTATATAATGAAAAAAGTCCTGAATTTTTTTTTTTTAAAACCTGTTTTCCCTTTATTATGTTATGAAA
Organism: Nanorana parkeri; assembly: GCF_000935625.1. Lineage (NCBI taxonomy): Eukaryota > Metazoa > Chordata > Amphibia > Anura > Dicroglossidae > Nanorana > Nanorana parkeri. Next base: position 884,138 of record NW_017306580.1, read on the forward strand.
CATTTATTATTACCCAATTTTTTGGTAAAATCTAAAAGACGGGGTCATGTCGGTTAAATGGACACCAAACAAGTCAAGACTTAAAATTGTGTGTGCCTGCAAAAGCGCACAAAACTACCACACCCAAAATTGGCATAAGGCGATGCTTTAAAAGCTTTTACCGCTCATCAATTTAGTGTTAACAGTGATTGATGGCCGTAAATTATTGCTCTCACTCTGATATTCGCGATGATATGTAACATTTGCGGCGTAATGGGCGCAATCTCCGTTTTCACACGTAGGCGCACCCGAAGCATGTTAGCACGTGTATGTGGGGGGTGGGGGACTTTATATTTATTTGTGTTTGTTTTTTTTGTGTGGCTAAGTTTTTTATGACTTTCAATTTTTTTTTACACTAAACTTTATTGTTATCACATAGGGTGCAACGAAGTCCCCTATGTGATATCAAATTACAGTGACAGGTCATATTTATGGAGACATCAGGGGTCTCTAAAACCCCTAATGTCACCTAGAGTCCCCCAAAGAAGCTGATGAAGCGGGCACCAGGGACGTTTTAAAATGCCCACTCACACCCCAAGGCCAGGTTCCGCAATATATTTATATTTTACCAAAAAACTGGTTAATAATAAATGTTTCCTAACAATGTAAAAAAAAACTTTAAACAAAAAAAAAATGTCAGTAATTTTTACTAATTATAGTAAAAAAAAAAAACCACAGTAGTGATTAAATACCACCGAAAGAAAGCTCTATCTGTCCCCCCAAAAAATAATCTCAGTGTATACACAGAGCGGCAGGGTTAGTTTTAACCCAGCCGCTCTGCTCACTGCAGTGAGGAGAGACTTGGCGGCGGAGCACGGAGGACAGAACCAGAGGAGAGAGGTAAGGGCAGGGGGGAGGGGAGGGAGGCTGCAGACTTTTTACATATGATCTCGGCGACATCGCCGAGATCACATGTATATGAACAATTGGCTTCCCTCGCTCTACATTTAGTCCTGCTTGTGCAAAGCAGGACTAAATGTAGAGAGTGCAACTTACCGCCCGACGCCCGTAACTTCCCCACAAGGACACCGCTGCCGCCCCTCTGCGCCCTGCCGCCCTGAGGCCGAGCCCCGGTGGCCTTGTGGGGAATCCGTGCCTGCTCACAGCTACAAAGCTCCTGTCCGACCATTTTCCTACGTTCGGCGGATGGGAGGTAGTTAAAGAACAAGTACAGTTGAATGTGACTAACTACTACAACTAGCTATACCATGACCTGAATGAATGAGAACCGTCACAGACAAGTGTAGCTTTTATTAACTGGAGAACAGCTTGGACTTTCTTCCATTTAAAACTTTGAACAACTGAGGGTAGCAAAGAAGGTGCGAGAGGGACTCACATAGTCCAAAGAAACACCAGTCTGAGATGTCTGATATGCAAAGAATTCGGATCACTAATGGATGATGTGTATTTGGTTGAGGTGTCAATTGTTACACTTTGTGTGATGTCAATTTCATTACGTAATGCTTGTCAACAGCACAGCTAGCCAAGCCATGTGCAGCCATTCCAGCTAAGTGTGTTGTGATCCTATTTTTTTATTGAAAAAAATACTTTATTAATGTAATAAAATATACAAAAACAAGCTATACAGTCGGGGTACATTCTACCTCGTACTGCGACGCAGCGCATTAACACCACATAGCAATACAGCTCAATCACACAATAAATTACATTCGCACTGCGGCGAGATGCCTGACGTGTAGCGCAAGACAAGAGTCCTGAGCCCTCCACGTCATTCATGACACCGCATTACCCCGTACTGAGTCTGTGGTCCGTAGGATCCACATCAAAAGCCTTCAACTAAATAAAACTTTGAGAAACCTTGCGGCGCAATGTCTGACGTGCGGAACTCGAGGTTCCTCACGTCCTACATGGCCCCGCCACAACACATCAAGCATAAACACTAACCCACAACAAAGCAACAGGTGTGATGGGGAGAAGGAAGAGGGGTAGGGGAGGGGAAAAGAGTTCACAGGCCCGAAGCTTTATTGAAGGACAAGAGACACAAAAAGGAGAGGGGGGAAGGGGAAATCTTCTCAGACGTCCTCTTCCTCCTTAAAGTCCATGAGGTGATAGTCTCTGAGCAGACTGATAATCAGTCTGCGGCAGTCCTCAGTGGACATCCTCTCCCTCAGTGATCCTATATTTTACCTGTGGTACCATATGGGATCACAACACACTTAGCTGGAATGGCTGCACATGGCTTGGCTACATGAGACCCACTTTTACTATAAAGTGAGAAAATCACTTTAAAAAGGCATTCCATTTTTTTCTTGTTTTAGTTTAAACATTCAGGCAATGTGTTGTTGACAAGCATCATGTAATTAAATTTACATCAGGGGGACAACTGCTTCAGCACAGCCTCGCTCAGAACACTAAGGCAGTCATTACAATTTTCATGAGTACCATATGCTGGTGTCTTGTGGTAACTTTTATTTGCATATGAGTCACAGCTAAGTAGGGCATTAACCATGTTCCAGTGGAACAATGATATAATTCTTCCTGATAGAGAACATGACTGCCCAGTCTGAAGTTAGCTTTGACGGCACGTTCACCTTTATTGTTTAGTAAATATGCTGTTAAAAATAAAGAAGCAGGGAATGTTACATAGAGAACCTTATATTTAAATTAATCATTGAAAGATAGAGGAGAAACACACACACACACACACACACACACACACACACACATGAATATATATGTCAGTTCAAAATAAATGTTCATTAAAAACCCTGGTGGCACTTACTATGTAGCTTCCTGCAAAAAATAGTCAGTATTTCCCTTACCTCGGTACTTGTTTAGTGAATTCTTTAAAATGGGTTCTAGTGGTTAACTACTTGGGGTTTTTTTTGTCTTATTTTTGCTATGTTAAACTTTTAAAGTGTATTTCCAATTTTGCTGCCAAATTGGCACAACACCTATTTTATATTTGTTAATTTTTCTTAATCACACAACATAACATAAAACATTGTTTGCAGCTTACACAATACATGCTCAATTTAGAAAGAAAAGTTGTTTTCTGTTGAGCTGTTCTGCAGGATAAAGTACTATGCTGGCAGATCTCATTATCAGTTATAAACTAGATTTGAGCACTGTCCTAACAAAGGGTAAAATATCTAGAAGCATTGTATGTGAATGAGAGGAAGTTCAGTCTGTCCCTAGTCTTTTTAGGGGTATAGAGTTTCCTGTCACTTGGAAATTGAGAGTGAAGCTTGCAAAGGCCTGCTAAACAGATACATCTAAAAAGGTAAGAAATATTTAAAACTATATATCTAAAGAAATATTTTAACAATAAAATATTTTTAGAGACGTGTCTCTGTCAGCTATGGCTCAAGAAACAAGTGAAATTTATTCATTGGCCAAATGTGCATGCGTGTGCCTGCTATGAGTCTCGACAATGCAAATGTTCATGTTTGTACCTCATTCTGTCATTACATCGTTGGAAGGTCAGCTCAGCCCAGTCAAATCCTGACTCCTACATTCTGTACATTATACACTCCTGACCCCTGCATTATGTACATTATACACTCCTGACCCCTGCATTATGTACATTATACACTCCTGACCCCTGCACTCTGTACATTAAGGGCTACTGACCCCTACACTCTGTACATTAAGGGCTACTGACCCCTACACTATGCATATTATACACTCCTGACCCCTGCACTCTGTACATCAAGCACTCCTGACCCCTGTACTATGTACATTACACACTCCTGAACCCTACACTCTGTATGTTATGGACTCCTGAACCCTGCACTCAGTGAGATACACATTCTTGACCCAGATCAGAGAAGGCTCAAAATGTAACCATACCCTGTTAAATCCTTCCCAAAGTCCACTGACCTGACCCTGCTGCACCCACTACTCCACCCTATCCCCTAACACCCCCTCTCTCCTTTCCTGTCCCTTAATTTGTCAGAACAAAAGTGGCAATCCTACTCTTTCTATTCTATTAACCTGAACTATTTAATAAATGAGCATGAAAGCAAAGGGTTAGTTAATAAAACTGGAAATAATATTAACCAATATCTAGTAGATGCAGCGTATTAGTAACATGCTTTTGATAAAAAAAGATATACCGTATATACTCGAGTATAAGCCGTCCCGAATATAAGCCGAGGTACCTAATTTTACAAAAAAAACTGGGAAAAAGTATTGACCATAGACAAAGAACATATAAAACAATGAAATTAACAGGCAAACTAGATGGAACATGTGAAGCTTATTTGCTGTCAGCATAGCAAAAATAGAACGGGGTAACATATATTCTATTGCCTCCATCTGGGTGAAAATATAATTAGAAACACCCTTGGGGTATTAATTACCACCAATAAACCTATTTAGGTCAGATTTCCTGCCAGCTGAATAGCATCTTTAAAAAGTGTGCTTCAGAAATGTCTCGGCAGAATTTCATTGAGACGTCTCCCCCATAAGACTACCCAGTCCCGCTCACTAGTTGACAAGTTATGATTGTGTTCTCTATTTGAAAACTTTTATCTGCCCATAGGAAAAAGGTTGTCGTGTTGTCTCCCAAAGAGAAGCAGAAGAAGAAAAGTTGGATTTTGTAAGTAAACATGTTTTTAAACATTATTTTTAGTACCGCTTGACAACTTCTTTTTACTGGAAGTGACATACATTATTGTGTACAAAATGAGTTGCTCAGCCTCTAAGGCTTGGAATTCATCCAAGGGCAGCAGAACAAGTCGTCAGCTCTTAGGAAATAAGCTCAAGGCTGTATTAAAGTTCAGTATTGTGTCTCCATCAAGCAACCATAAGCTGACACAAAAGTTGTGATATAATATCTTGGTTGAACAACAGCATGCCAGATATTAGCGCAACCGTAAATGTAGACACACATGCATTGCCATCGCTTCAAAGTACTTTTACTGGAAAATTATTTGGAATTAACTGTATACAGGAAGTCCCCGGGTTACATACAAGATAGGGACTTTAGGTTTGTACTTAAGTTGAATTTGTATGTAAGTCGGAACAGGTACATTTTTTAAGTGAAACTGCAGCCAAAAAAAATTTTTGGGTTTTGGATAGCACAGGTAAGGGTCATATTTGTTTTCCTGCCTGTTCCTGTTGTTCAGAAGATTATAATATAATAAAAACATTTTTTTATTTAAAATGACACACCAAAAAAAGTTTTTTTCTATTTTTAATTTTATTTTATAAACTTTATTTTTTTTGTTTGCATTTTTAATCTTTTTTACATTTTTTTCTCTTTTTAATTTTATTTTTTTATGTTTTTTTAACTTTTTTTAATATTTTATTTTAATGCTGGGAGCAATAGCCAGCCTGCTATTGACTATTGCATTTTACAATGTCCAATAGCAGGCTGGGTATGGCTTCCAGCCTGCAATGAAGAGGAGGCAGGGGGGCGGGGCAGAGGTGCCGCGGCCGGACCAGGAGAGCGACGGATCAGCGGGACATCAGCGGAGGTACGGGGGGCAGCTAGGAATGCAGAGGTCTGTGTCCCCGCTGCCTCCACCAACACAGGCACGGAGAGCAGCGGCGATTTGAAGGGACACAGGCCGCTGCAGCCACAGTTCTCCTAAATGTACATTTAGGAGAACTGTAGACCCCGGTTCGTAAGTACGGATTGTCCGTAAGTCGGATGTCCGTAACCCGGGGACTGCCTGTACTCACTTACTGCCTGTGTCACTTACTATACTGAGCTTAGGGTAACGGGAGGACGCTAGTTTGTGTCCTCCTGTTACCCTTAGGAGAACTATAGGGAAAAGCCCTGGCCCCACAGTTCTCCTTTAACTTCATACACACTAGTCAGTGGCAAACAGCTCAGTAATATCTGCATTGCCATAGACTGCATTTTCTCCAAAGTTTAATAAAATGTCAAACCAGAGTATATCTGTATATAACTTTTGGTAAGTAGTTGATAGAAATCTGGCTAATGGTAGGATAGTCTGCGTGCACTTGAATAGTCGGGTATGTGGTTGATGAAAACTGGCTAGTTTCAGGGCAGTTTGCAAGCACTTGAATAGGCAGCAAATGGAAAGAGACAAGACAGGTTGTATCTTGCAGTACAATTTAGATTATTTAGTATAATCTGAGAGAACGTAGCCACGAATATTGTTCAGTGGCTGGACTGTATGTAAGCTGCTTGGTTAGACTGAAATATAAGAGTAAGAGGCGAAGCTGGTTTTATCTTAAAGAAGAACACCAGGCAATCTAAAAACCAACCCTTGCAGTGAGGCTAATCCCACACTGCAAGGGCTATCTGATTGTTTTGGTTAGAGGCTAAAATATAGAAGATATACTCACATGATCCTTGGTCCTGCAGCACTCAGCACTCACCTCTCTCCCCCTCAGCACTGTTGGTGCAATGTCCCTCAGTGTCCTCATGTCTAATGCAGCAGCCTCTTTGGTCCTGATGCTATCTCCCTCATACTTGATATCTGAAAAGAGGAATGCATGAATACATTATCATTATTATTATCTTTTTATTGCCTATCACTATTATGATGCATTCCCGGCAGCAATTTACCACTATCGGTTTCCTCCCTCTAGTTGGCACAAAGGCGCTCAATGCACCCCCTCCCCCTTCCCCTATATAAAGGACTCTGCCACTCCACCCTTAGGCTTGACAAAGGACGTGAACCTCTGAAACGTGTTGCCTAGCAATGCCTGACACCTGACGACCCGGAAGTACTCAGCAGCTGTGATCTCGCCTTGAGAGTTTTTAAATTTCCTTTAAGTGCATTACTTTTAACCTTTATTAAACAGTTACTTTCATACTGCACTTAGATCTGGGCGCCGGGTTTTTAATGTTTTCTTCACGTTATTAAACATAGATGTTGATGTATACCCTCAAGACTTTAGAACTGTGGTGATTCATATATTACTAGCTAGTAGATTGTTAGGGCCACGGAAGCAAAATAGGATAAGTGGCCCCATGGGATTGTCGCCCCTATCACCCATGCGTTTAAAAAAAAACTAATTATATGTGAATAGAGGTGTGGAGTGACTGTCATGTACATGTCTCTCTGGGACTGCTTTGCTGGTTCTTTCCGCTTTGTCTTTCAGGTTACAAGCTGCCTGCTGTTGCTAGGAAGATTTACCTCAGTTGCTGGACAGACCTTCAGTCAGCTGAGCACAGGATTGGTGACAGACTTTTGGCGGGAAAACAGCTGACCAATGAGTGTAACCTTTCCCCCTTTATAGTCACTCCTGTCACTGGACAGTGTCAGCATTTTACCTCAGAACTGCCAGCTGGACTCACCTCTGGATTATCTTCACAATTCATTTTGGATCTTTTCACCTGCTTCTCGCCCACCCTCCCCTTTACTGTACTTTCCCTTGTCGCGGTCAATCTTTATGGGGTAATGTCGCCCACTTTGCGTGTGGACAGTGGTTGGTAGACAGTAATTTGGTTGCTGTAAGTTATTGCTGCTTGAGTCTTCATGACTAAGCATGGTGGTCTGTTAATTGTTAACAGTGGTTCTGTTTGGTAATAAAGGTTAAAGTCTATTTATTGGTTAAATTAATTAAAACCCAATAAAGGTGCAGCAGCCTAGTTATTCCACAATCGTTGTGTTTTACTTTATTATTTAAGTTTATTGTTATGGTATGATGGGTGTCAATGGGGTGTACAATCCCATGATTATCTATAGCTTGTAGAAGCGGACGGAGGCTTCCAATTTATCAGCGGTAATACATAGGGTTAATCTCCAGTGTCAATATTTTATAGAGATGGCTCCCAAGCTAGATTTCACAGACTATAGGACAACTAGATTTCATACTCTGGATTGTGGTAAGTTGAATTGGTCCTGCAGTGTAACCTATTGCTTTTTTGTCCATGTACTCTGACACTTATTCTCATATGTTGTTCGTTATTAGTTTCTTGTCTCTTGGTGTTCCTACTTTTTCCTTTTTTCTTATTTTCTTCTTTATTTCTCTCCTCTCCTATGTTCATTATGGTTCTTATAAACTAATAAGAATCTTCAGTTGAAGATATGTTTCAAATTTTAGAAGTATGTGTCAAATTCAGATTCATGCAATTTAAGAACTTTGTCAGGTTTTGTATAGTTTATTTACATGTTTATTGTATTATACTGAACTTCATAATATGTACTATTTTGTGAGGATCCAATGTTTTCCAACGTGATCTTAACTTTGTGAACATTGTCCTTGCTGTTATCTTCTGTTTCTTCTTTTGTTTGCTTTTCGTCATGAAAAAAAGTTTATTAAAAATTAGTTCAATTACAATACCATTTATAAAGTACAACATTTTGCTTTACTAATATGCTTTCCGTAGTAACTTTTATAAATAGGAAAAAAGTACCAGGGGATAAGAAAACCTATCACATAACTTTGACAGGTCATGTGACAAGGCTCTCCTCCTATCCGGGAGTGTTCTCTGCAATCCGGGAGTGTCCTCCTATCCGGGAGTGTTCTCTGCAATGATTTGAGAGCAATGAATGAGAGAAATCTAAAAGACACTGCAGGCTCCACACCGCACTTTGGATTTTATTAATGAAACTGTAAATGCAGATTATTAACAACCCAATGTTCTATGGGTAACAGTGTCCTCTCTTATTATAAATTAACCCCTTTGTCAATGGGGAAAATTGAAATTCTTCTGCCCATTTTTTATTCCTGTTTTTGTCCTTATTGGGTAGATTTTTACCACTTTCTAAATAATTGCTGGGATAGAAAATCTCACCATGGACACAGACAGCAAAAAATGGACAAAGTTTGTAACCCCTTACCACTTTATCTAAAATTAACCGAAACAATATTATAAATAAGCCCAGATTAAGAAACTCTTGTCATTTTCGGACTTCTGGCAGTATTTGGGGGCAGCTTTGAGCCCCTGCAGGCTGGCCCTGACAAATATCTGATTTGCTGCATCCTATGAATATAATGCACTTGGCTCCAGTACTGTACTGAATCTGCAGTTGTGCCAATACACGATTATTGTTGCCCTGCCAAGCTAAGCTTTGGCCATGTTCAGTTGTGGGCAACTGAATTTTATAAGCCAGGGAAGCTTGGTAGTCCCAGTCAGAACTGATTATATAGTTCACTAACTGCTCCAAGGTAACGAAAACCAGATGAGCTTTTATTAACATATAAAGTGTATAACATTTACCAATCATTTTCCTGCATTTGAGGTGCTTTAGTCTTCGAATGTTCCTTCTGTGTTTGGCAATGTGCTGGAACTAACAATTAAATAAACTACACAAGGCCTGCATTTAATAAATGTATTGCTGAAGCAGTGTCCCTTGTCACATTAGATTCTGAACATTAGACAATTTCACTTCTCCAAGGAGTTGAATCAACAAGCATTGAATTTATTACATTTAAAAAAAATCTTTTGTGTATATTCAGTCACCGGCCTACTAGAGCAGCGATATGTATATGTATATGTATGCCTTGCCGTTTACGATAGAGTGGTGAGGGGTTAGAACCACTGTTAGTTCTTTAGAGCTGTTGTGACAGGGTACACGACTCTGTGTATGTGTCAGCACCTAGGACGTTTTTAGAGGGGGAACCTCAACTGCGGAACTGGCAAGAATTAGTCACCCTCTATGGAGGTAAGTGGGCAATCAGTCGGGCACTCCTGGCGTAACTCTCAATCTAGGGCGGAGAGTTAGGAGTGGTTGACATCATGAGCCCGTATTCTCCAGATGGTAGTTAGCTACATTTAGTGAGTAATGTTGGGGTATTCCTTAATAATCCCCTTGAGAACGTGAGATAAGGGTATAGGCAGCAAAGTGTTCTAAGAGTACGCACGGCAGAGCCCAGTTGCCCAATCACGCTGCAGTCCTTAGTATGAATAATGCAAGTGCTCGTTAACAGTTATATACAGATCCTAGTGCAGTAGATGTATCACTTAGCTAGAGTATATTTCTATGCACAACAAGAACATGCAGGATTGCATAACATGGCAGGGTACTTGCGGTTCCCAGGGGGGATAGCAGCTGTCGGTCACTGGCGTGTGGGGGGAGTCCGTCCAGAGGTGGTTTGTCCAGGAAAGGTTTGGTGAAGGAGGGAGACTTCAGGCTCTCTGCAGGGATAGCAGCTGTCGGTCACTGGCGTGTGGGGGAGTCCGACCAGAAGTGGTTAGTACACGCAGGGTTTGATGCAGAAGGGAGACTTCAGGCTCTCTGTAGGGTGGCCGGCGTTCGGTGGTAGCAGGTGTGAGGTGCAAAATAAGCGAACACCTTACCTTACCCCCGAACCGGCTTTAAAAGGAATCGCGGAAGTGCGGCTGGGAGGAGCATCACGCCGGACACAGTGCTTCCGCGTTCCACCGTGGAGCGCAACGGCACCGCAGTATATGTCACTGTGTCTGCGCCGGCTGCGCTCCACGCCGGAACGCAGCCCGCGAATCATTACAGTATGTCAGTGAGAGGTTGAAAAGGGCAGCTTTCCCTGGCTAGGAAAGGGTTAAGCCTGGCCCAACAGGTAAACCTCCTCTCTCTCTATTAATTAGCCTGCACCTGATAGTGACTGAGAGGGGGAGAGAGCTCAGAGCAAGATCCAGGCTGCACTGGATGGACACAGACTGGAGAGTGTCTGCATATCTGGGAAATAAGGTCTGCCAGAACAACTGTATGTATTGGACTGTGGTTTTTGTTAATTTATACTGGAAGCTGGAATAGTCGCTCCAGTAGGACGTAGTGAGGGACGCTACTGTTTAGTTAGCCTCCTAAGGTGGAGTAGGCATTTTTATTTGTGTTTACTTTTGAGTTCTGCTGGAAATTGTTTGTTTAAAGGAGACTTTTACGTTGCATGCAATTAAGCTGCATTTATTGCCAATACTGATTAAAGACCAATGACTTTCCTACACTGTATATGTACCTGATAGGGAGATTCACTTTCTCTAATTGCCCATGGAATATAAGTGTGGGGGAATCCTAAAATTTGAGTTGCCACCAGAAAAAGGAATAGAGGGGAAATCTTCCAATGAGGGCAGTTGTCCCCATAATTAAGGTACCCTTTAATGGAAACTGACTACAGTGTCTCTCAGGCTGCGTTCACACCTGACCGTTTTGTAGCGCGTCCTACGCTCGACGAACGCGCTACAAAACGGTCAAAAAAATAAATAGCATTGTAGTCAATGCCCTCGTTCCCACCTAGGCGTATTTCCGCCCGTCCCTACGCCCTACAAAGCGGCCCACGCCTGAAAAGGTCCCGGGACTACTTTGGGCCGTTTTGTAGGGCGTTTTCCATTGGGATACAGCCAAGTAGCCTTTGGAATCGCGCGACGGTCGCGCGGCTTTTTTTACCGTGACCTCCGACCTGTACATTACACCGCCGGCCTCTGTACTGCTTACATACTGACCTCTACATTACACCACCGGCCTCTGCACTGCTTACATGCTGACCTCCAACCTCTACATTACACCACCGCCCTCTGCACTGCGTACATACTGACCTCTACTGACCTCTAGATTACACCACAGGCCTCTGCACTACTTACATGCTGAACTCCGACCTCTACATTACGCCGCCGGCCTCTGCACTGCATACATACTGACCTCCAAACTCTACATTACACCGCCGGCCTCTGCACTGCATACATACTGACCTCCAAACTCTACATTACACTGCCGGCCTCTGCACTGCGTACATACTGACCTCCAACCTCTACATTGCACCTCTGTACTGCGTACATACTGACCTCCAACTTCTACATTACACCGCCGGCCTCTGCACTGCGTACATACTGACCTCTACATTATACCGCCGGCCTCTGCACTGCTTACATACTGACCTCTACATTACAGACACCTACTGAACAACTGTTGAAAATAAAACGCTACATCAAAGCCGAAAAATACAGTGCAGATTTAGGGAAGCTCTATGAAACACATCCCTACAACAATTACTACCAAAGTGTTTCTGGGTGGTGTTTACAAGATTGTTTCTTGCATTTCGTATGGTTTTCCACAAGTAAAAAATGCATAACACCATATTTAAAATACCCTTACAATACATTTTAATGAATACATCTGCCCATGTACTATCCCTTCTGCAAACATACACTCACCAAATGCAAGAAAATTGGGTCTTGTATACAATAGGCCCTTGGGTCATCTGTCACAAAAGTGTAAGGGCTTAGTGGCAAAAAAATGTTGCTGTGAATGATGGCTTTGGCTGGGATTGGCTTTCTTCTATTCACACAGCCACAACTAATTTATTCCACAGAGAACTTCTGAGAATATTTAGTAGCTGTGTACATAGGACAAATAAAGATTGTCTCTGCAACTCAGGATCTCCATGGTGCAGCCTCCTCCCACTCAGGCTTCTGCTTAGGAAGGAAGTTGGCAAACACAAATGTAATTGATTGGCTCAGTTTGATGCTCCCTGGCTGTGAGTGTATGCAAATATCGCTAAACAAGGGTCCTGAATGCCAATATTTTGTAAATTAACATGGACTTTATTATGGATTTGCTTTCTGGTTCTGTGATAAAGATAGCCAGCTTGTCAATTGAGAGATTCTTATTCTGGGGAATAAAATGCTTTTATTATTGTCTCTCACCTCTGCACACCTGTTCAGAAATCATTCCAAGCCATTCCAAATAATAATGATTAGTGATGAGAGAATCTTTTCCACTCCACCAGCAATATACAATGCATGCCAAGTTTTGATTCCCAAAGTAGATATTCACAATATACCCAGCACATAGTGAACCAGTAAAAAGGTTCATTGGACCCTTTACAAGTTCGGTGCAAACTTCATGCCCACACCTGAGGGCCTCTAGTCTGTGAGTACACAAGATCCATATGAGTTTTATTTAGTGGCACATGGGGTTGTGTGGCTATATTCTTTATACTTGAGATGAAATACCCTATAAAAAAGCACTAAACATCTTTACTGGGTAACATTTAAAGCTGAACTCCAATTTCATGACTGGAACTCAGGGACTGATTTGTAACACTAAAATGAAGAGTGTTTGTGAAACATGATACTGTTCCTCTATATACAGTCATGTACAGAACAGAATGATGGACTTTAAATGGCCTTATAACCCTTCCAAGATTGATGGGCACCAACAGTTGCTCTCTAAGATCTTTGATGATGTCTTGCCTCCTTGGCATTGTGTTAACACACACCTGCATGCTCCAGACCAGCAAACTGCTAAAGCCTTGGCTTTTATAGGGGTGGTCACACTTTCTGATGATCACTTAATCAAGAGCATTTGAATAGCAGCACCTGGTTGCTACTTAAAGGAGAACTATGGGGTCATTATTTTTCCCCATAGTTCTCCTTGGGGTAACGGGAGGACACAAACTAGCATCCTCCCGTTACCCTAAACTCAGTATACCGCGAGCTACAGCTCGCGGTATACTGAGACGCCGCACCTGGAGCGGATCCCGACTTAGATGACGGGATCCGCCCAGCTGCGTGAGTGACAGCTGGCTCTGCCTATCTAGAGGCAGAGCCAGCTGTACCCGCCCCCTCCCCCGTCCGTTCCGCCAGTCAGCGCTGGCAGATCGGAGCGGGGAGAGGGGAATCCAGCCCCTCCCCCTGTCACGGCAGAGAGCCATGACAGGATCGAGAGGTGAGGGAACCCGGTATGTGTTCGCTCACCTCCCGATCTACTGAGCCGACCTGTGACAGTCTCATTGTCACAGGTCGGCTTAGAACTATGAGGTGAGTGGAAATCACTCATGTCATAGTTCTCCTTTAAGCTGACCATACACTTCTCTTTTTCACATTCAACCCGCGGGCTGAAAGAGAAAAAAAGAGCAGATTCCTTCATCAACGCTTAGACCCCATTCACACTGAGCATTTTGTAGTGTGCTTTCCACTCAAAAAAAGCTCAAATATATAAGTATAAATATAAGGCTCAATGTAGCTATTTCAATGGAGATGTTTACATCTTGCAGCTCAATGTCTGAAAACGCTGAAATATAGCTCATGTTCGAGTGACAAGCTTCAGCTACAAGCTGAAGCTTGTCACTCGAACATGAGTTATTTTTCATCGGATTTCAAGCGATTTGGACCCAAAATACTTTGATAGACTGCCAAAGGAATGTGCACTATAGCTCAATGTTGCTCAAAGTCGATTAGCTCAAATCAGCGCTGAAAAAGAGCTTATTTTGTTGTTGCACAATGGGAATGGGGTCTTAGGAGTGCATCAATTGAGGAATCCCGCTGTTTCCATTGTATTTTGACAGTGACCTTCGGCCACTGTCAGAATACCCGAACGGAGCCGGCGGCTCATTGGCTGCCGCCTCTGATCGCATGAAGATTTTCTGGCCAGTTCCTTTGATCAGCTGATTGAGGGATGCCAACCGAAAGGGTGCCGACAGCAAAGAGGGTCTTTTTTCTTTCCCATGCAACTGTATATATTTATCGCTCTAAATTCCACATTCTGTCATGGGTGGTGGTTCAGCAGGTACAATTTTTATTACCTTTATACTGTTGCTCTATAACATATGTGCCAAACTCAAGGCCCGTGGGCCAGGACCAGCCCGCGAAGGAATTATCTTTGGTCAAGCAAAACAAATGACAAACGCACTCAACAATGTGTCACCAGCTATACAGTAAGGTGCACATGAAATGGGCTTTGAACAGTAAAACAGTAGAAAGGCATCATGGCACACTCACAAACCAGCATGTAAAACAACTTGTCTCACCACTAAGGTTAATAACAGAGGTTTGGATACACATCTTCTGCAGAAAATGTGAAAGCCGCACAGCCGCGCCAAGGCACCTCTTATAGTGCGGTCCTGTTTGGTCCATTCTGTTGTTGTAAATGCTCTGTACTATTTAATGTCTCTTTTTGGCTTTTATTATTTAAATATTTAGGCTATTTCTTAAAGGGAAAGTAAATAAAACAGTTTAAAAAAATGTTTTATTGTAATCATGTATCATGCTTTTTAATAATTAAATGTACAGGCTTTGTTATTATACCATGTGATATACTGTATAGGCCGTGGTATTATACTGTGTGATATACTGTATAGGCCGCCGTATTATACCGTGTGATATACTGTATATGCCACCGTATTATACCGTGTGATATACTGTATATGTCGCTGTATTATATTGTGATATACTGTATAGGCTGCTGTATTATACCGTGTGATACGCTGTATTATACTGTATATGCCGCTGTATTATACTGTGTGATATACTGTATAGGCCGCCGTATTATACTGTGCGATATACTGTATAGGCCGCCGTATTATACTGTGTGATATAATGTATATGCGGTGTATAGACTTGTGCGTCACACTGCTGACCTCCGCACTCTGCGTCACACCGTACTTAGTATTAGATAGTTACACACACACACACACACCATTGGTTCATTGGTCTTCATTAGTGACATAAACACTGAGCCAGCAAGGCCCTCGACTTGGAGCATTTTAAATTTTTTGGCCCACTGTGTATTTGAGTTTGACACCCCTGCTCTATATTGTGACATGTCAGAAGTTTGTTCATTCAGACTTTTAAAGTTACTGATAGATCCACTTTAATGTGATCCCAATGCAAGTTACACATATGTACAAAAAGGATAAAACTAGTTTGTAACCTTTTGATATCTGTCACGGTCTGGGGACCGGGGCACTAGGGTTTGTGAGCTCCTGGGTTTGAGGAGTTGGTTGGAGTCACAGTCAGGAGGGATATCTGGGATGTTGGTCACAGAGCGAGAGGAACTAATGGTCTGTGCGTTCTCAGGACGCACTAGAGGCGCAGAATCTAAGAAGGGCCAGGTATTCGACAGAGCCTCTAGTGGTGAGGATGATTGGCTGCTGGACACCTTCCAGTTTGCGGCCCTCTTGCGCATCCACACAGACGCAAAGGACTAGTCGAAGCACTGGGGAACTGGATACAAAACAACAGTTAGGGAAGAAACTTGTAACCAAGAGGCGGAAGATAGGAACAGTGGCACACAATGAGAGAAAGAGAAAGTCACCAGCAAAAACGTGCAAAACGCACAGCAAAGTATACTGAAGAGGGTAGCTAAACAAGGACATTTGGGAAGGGTAAGTAGCTTAGAGGCACACCTAGGAGCAGGAAGGTGTAACGTACAAAAGTAAGCAGGAGATGTGCGTTGCACATGCATACAAAGAAGCAGGACGACAGAGAGAAAAGTACATAAAGAAGCACAAAGGGATGTATGCACACAGGGGGTGTGCGGACAAGGACGAATCCAACACAGCCACAAGGTAAGAGAGGAGCACAGAAGTAAAGGGGTGACAGCAAAGCATAGGAAGATACTCTGGAAGGTCAGTGACGGAATTGAAGTACAAGAAAGCAAGTAAATAGGAGGAAGCAAACAGACAGGCTGGAGAGGGAAACACAGTAGAAATGAGGCAATGAAGGCAGTATAGAGACACTCACAGCACACAGGTGAAAGCAATTAAGGTCTGCAGCAATATACTAAAGGTAACCACTGAAATACTATTGTAGGGGCGCAAGGAGCAAAGCAGGGGATACCACCAAACAGGGATACCAGCTGGTACAGGGAAGCCAAAGGCGCAAAGATTCAATAGCAAGCACAGGAAATAAGATCCCAGGGATAGTTAGAGCCACAAGGGGTACGGAACAAGGCATAAGACTTGTTGCTCGCACCAAGAGCAACAAGTGAGGAAGTCCTAAATAGGCCGACAGCCCAGAACCAGGGAGCAAAGCGAAAATCTGGCACGGATTTCCGGATATTGTGACAATATCACTGTCTGTAAAATGATTACTGGAAACATTTCTGGACATAATTCTGGAACTAGGTGTAGCATATTGGGAAACTCTGTATGGAATATGTTTTTTATGATGCGCACAGGGTATATACTTCGGGCCTCCGAACTTACAGTAGCTTTCACGTTGTTACCATTATTATTTATTCTCTTTTGTAGTTTGTGTCTGTATTACTTTGATTTCTAGGTAAAAACTGCACGTGTCATGTGTAAGGCCCTGATTTCCCAAGATGTAAAGAATGACAAGGACAACATTAAATCTTTTTAGAAGAAAAATCTCAAATAAAGGAGAGTATGATAAGATTTCATTATGCTGCTGTCATTTTATTGTTGTACACTATTCAAAGGCAGGTTGGCAGCCTCATTTTATTGCAATCTCTGCCATAAACCTGTCTCCTACAGGACTTTATATGTTTGCATTATAATATTGTGAAGAGGCTTCTTGGTGTAAACTGCAAGAGACAAAGCTTATACCTTTGCCCTGGTACACAACTTTAATGCTTATTTCTGAAGCCACTTACATTACAAAAGAGAGCCCATGCAACTGCCTACCCTTAATTATGTATTACATGTCACATTAAAGCTGGACTCCGGGCAAACAACTTAATTCACAAATACAATAAATACATGGTAGCTGTTTTACCTGTGAAATGAATTGCATTTGTGTCTATCCATTTCTGAAATTTACATAGCACTGTCACATTGTTGACCTGCACTTTCTCTACCACTGTTATGCAATACAACTTGGTCACTTTCTCAGCTCAGCGTAGATGGCCCCCTACAATCGGCACAAATAAAAACTCCAGCGTGTTTCTTTAGTGCTATGTTTGTGCTGTTTTGGGCCGTAAAAAAATAACATTTGTGCTGCTTTTATTTTTAAGATAATAGCAATTGTTTTTTTTTAAGATGATGACATCACCAGCCCCCCCTACAACAGCCAAAGGACATGATTTCTTTTTTTCTAGTTCGACTTTATATGCTTGTACAATTTATAAACCAAAAGAAGTAAACCCTAACACAACATCCAATTTCTTCTAGGAAAGTGGGATTTGTCCTCAGACTGACAACCCCACTGCCGAAAAACAGTATTGCTAGGAAATCCAGAAGACTAGGGAATGGACTTAACGCATTTAGATGAATGGGCAATGTCAAATGAAATATGTGGAAACTCTGTCCATATGAATGATACACTGTGATACAATCCTTCCTGGGTACTCATATCATGCAAAAGAGAAGCAGTAAGGCAAAGTGGGAAAGCTGAGGATCCCAAATTTACCAGAAGACACTTCAGCACCATGCAGTAGTACACTCTTAGGGGTTTGGCATACTAAGCTTACCAAGGATCACACGAGAGCCCAGTGAGGTCACCTTCGCCTAGGAGAGGAGATTAGCGGGAGGACGTGTGCTGATCTCCCTCCGAGTCCGCAGTTCGGTCCCGGGCCCTCACAGGGGACAGTGGAGGGGGGCGCACACCTGCCTGCAACATACAAGTGATCGGGCGGCTATCGAGCTTGTATCTAAACAGCCATCACTGGCTGTTTAAAATACTGTCAGTTTGCCGCTCGTGTGAGCATAGGCTAACACGTGCGACTGGGATCGGGAAACGCCCATCTGCATTCAAGAGTGTCCCACCAGGCTGTTTAATTACAAGGGCCAGACGTGAAGGGGTTTAAGACTCCCGACAGCTATGTGAACTCTGCTTACATGTCTATAGCCGACTGCCGGCTTTACAGTGGAAGTGATTCTGGTGGCTGAACTGCTGCCAGTGTAGTGCGCGCCCTCTACCCCCCGGCCTACACCCTAATCTGTGCTCCAATAACTTCTTTGGAGTGGAAAGGTGACACTATGAATCTATTGGATCCCTAGTGTCACCTTAAAGAGTACCTTTAACCATTAGTACATTATTGCATAGGGGGATTGGAAGCCCCCCTCCCCCTCCCATGTAATAGCAATTAAGTAAAAAAAAAAAAAAAAGCTCTAAAAACAAAACATTGAATCAAATAAATGTAACCATAAAAACATTTTTTTTACAGTCCGCCGCCACCATGAGCATGCGCATATTAATGTAAACAAGTGTCAGGTGCACCTACGTACGGAAATGACAATCGCACTACACATGTTAGGTATCACCACGTGCGTCAGAGTCAGAGCCATAATTCTAGGGCCAATATTCATGGATATCTTTAAACTGAAGACCTGTACAGGCTTTTAAATCATCATCTATTTGGGGTATTGTATTTTGTCGCCGTTTCACAGATGCACGCAAATTTTTAACCTGGGCATGTTGGGCATCTATATAATCGTCGTAACCTCATTTTTTATATTTGATAAAACAATTAGGTATTGTATTGTGTGTTTGGGCATTGAAATTAAATTAAGTGCATTTTTTACCAAATGTTTGGGTTTGATGAAGAGCTGCGCTAATATCGTGCATTGTACAAATTTTAAAACTGCCACCTTTTTATTCTACAGGGTCTTTGATTTCAGAAAATATATAATAATATTTTAGGGGTTTTAAGTAATTTTCAGGCATAAAATGTGGATTATAACGTGTGCAAAAAAAATACAAAAAAGGCAGCGAAAGGGTTAAATGAAAAGGTAATTTTTAATTACAGTAAATTACATTAAAATGGCTTGTGCAACAATTATATATGCTTTATATTTTTTATAAAGATTTTTTTATTTTTAAGTGGAGTTACCCTTTAAGTAATTTAGCAAAAGACAACTGGGCAGAGCTGACACCACTCAATCCACAAAAAGTCTATGTGTCCTCACCCCAGGAAAGGACTTAGCAGAGAGTATTTCTGGCAGATCAAAAAGGTATTTTTCTGCACTTGCAGCGTCTTAAGGGATGGAAAAATGTGCCTGTATGGAATGTATTGCACAGCTGTTTTATTTGTTACAAGGAACAAAGTTACAAATAGTCAGGGCGACTATTACCTGTCACAGCGGAGGCTTCTATCCACAGCTCCAGGCTGTTTGTCTGCTGGAAATAGTGCTAGTTGTGGTACAGAGAACACCTGTACCAGGTGACATGTCTGCCCCCATACAAGCATTGCTCCTAGGAGTCAGGCAGTAGCAGCCTCCAGCACTGGATGGGAGCCTCCGCTGTGCCAGGTAACAGCCGTCCTGACAGGTTCCTTATAACAAATAAAATAAATCACCTGTCCGTCCTCCCAACTAACACACAATGAAGCTGCACGCTAGCTACCTGCCATTAAGAGGTTACAGGCTCAGATAAGCAGATTAAGGACGTGTAGAATATCTCTGTTGTTCTCTCGCTGCCCTTTCAGTCTCTGCAGCCAGTTGGACTAGTTGTAGGGAGCTGCCTGATTGGCAGAAGGCAGAGCTTGTGTTTCATAAATTACAAGTCAGCTTGTACAAGCATGAATACTATCGCTCCAGCAAGCTGTCCCCTGGGCCCGTCATTGCCTCGCTGCATGAATTTCTAATCGTTAATTACACAGCCTCGGATCCCCCTCTTCCACGCAGCCACTTTTGCTTCGTCAAGAAACCTATGTGAGTACTTTTTTTTAAAATCTGGTGTGATTTAACTGATGGAGTGGCATTGGACAGACTGTGCGAAAAAGACAGTTCATCATTAAACTTATTTCATGCTAAAAAGGACAGTTGGACATTCTGTCCCAGCGAAGTGTCACGGCTTGCTTGTGTTATTTTGTGTATGGCGGAGATATATCTGTACGTTTTAAAGTTTAAAAAGAGCATGGACTGCTAGGATTAGCTTACTGATGTGAGTGGTTAGAGATTTGCCAGTTTGCATATGCTGCATAGTGGAGTGAGGATGAAGAAAGTGCTGTATCCAATAGCAACTGAACTCTAGTTTTACTTTATCCTTGATTTGTGATTGATTATTACTTGGTACTGTATTATTATGTATCATGCGGAGGAGATACAGTGGATATAACTTTAACATCTGTCATTGGATTTTTGCTAACATGACTTTCAGCACTTAGGAGTGAATGTGTATTGGCAGCACTGAGATGAACAATAGCAAGGCTTGTCTCAGCCGAGCTACTGTACTGTTACTGATAACCATTTTATTAAAACCAGCCTGCCGTTGACCCCTATACATAAAACAAGATAGAATAATACAAGTAAATCTCCACGCAAAACTTTTTATTAGTTCATTTAAAAGTTTTAACAGTCATCAAAAATATCTCATAGATGAACAACATATGTAGCAAAGAAAATATTAGACATACTCAAAAGGACACATTGAAAATATATAAACCGTGTTCATCCCCCTGATTATGATATAGGGGCCACCCAAAAGTAGTGAAAATCAGTATTGCCTTAGGGACCTGGGTTTTCCACTCATTAAAGTGTACGATGTCATATATTGTACAAAATGTTCAGCATGCGGGGAAATCTTAAAATATTTTATTTAATACCACATTCACCCCTTTGGGAATGAGGCCAATTGGGGCGAGTCTCACGAATTGCTCTTTGAGACTCATGTGAACAGCTGGGAAGGGGAGCCCTATACAGAACAATGATAGCTGACAGCGCCTGCAGCCATTCACAGCCATTTGCATGCAATTGGAAATGCTGCAATTACCAGCCGACAGTCACCCCTGGATGCAAGCAGTTTGAGTCAAGCAGTTAGCATGAGTCTCTTGGAGTAATTTGTGGGAGTCACCCAAAAGGTCCCATTCACAAGTGTGAATGGGGTCTAAGAGAGTAAAAAAAAGATAATTGTGTTTCCAAACAACCAACACCCCTTTACATTACTTATATAGCACCATCAATTTACACAGCACTTTACATACGTTCACATAAGTCCCTGCCCTCAAGGGGCTTACAATCTAAGGTCCCTATCTCACATACAGGCCCATTTTAGACAGGGACCAATTACCCATCCAGCATGTCTTTGGAGTGTGGGAGGAAACCCACAAGCACAGGGACAACATGCAAACACCTTGGAAATTGGTCCTGATTTGAACCAGTGGCCCCCAGTGTTGCAAGGCTGAAGTGCTACCCACTACCCACTGCCCCGTGATTTCCATGATGATAGAAAAGGATCAATGATGAAAGATAAGCCACCAAACTGTAAGATAGAATACCCAAAACGTGACTAAACCATAAACAGTAACATAAGAAAGTGAATGGGGGAATTCAACAAAATGGGGATAGCGAAGAAAGGGGATGTTAAATTGGACACCATAAACAAGTAAGTCGGGATAACATAATAGTGTAAAGAGAATTGAGGAATTACAATAGCAGGAGTCATGGTTGGTGATATGATGATAAATATGATTGGTAAGATTGAGGGTAAATAGTGGCCATAGGAAATGCTCAGAAGTGCTCAATGTGCAGAGCAGCCTGAAGAAGTGGCACTATGACTGGAGTTTTAATATAATCTGCCACCTAGTTTTGATAAAGTAGGCCATAGACGGTTCAAATTGCAACCAAATCCTGCTGAACTGGCTGAAAGTTAGACCGTGGGAGCTGACAGCCGACACCAACCTGACAAAAGTCAGTTTAAAAAAATCAACTGAGCCGGGTGTAAAAGTATTGACTAATCAGTGATTGCATCCAATCGGTCACTGTTCAGGTATTCAGGCAGCCATGGGTGCCAGCTGTCTGAATACATTAGCTGGAATAGAATGACTTATTTTGTTAAGCCTGTGGGCTGAACTAGAGAAAATCAAGTAATCTATTGAGGGTAAACCAATTTGTAAAACAGGTATACTGTGAAAAGGAAACAATCCTACCACTGCACACGTGTGGTGCTATAAATAAAATCTTGTGTGTTTTGGTTGCACAGGTATGCTTGGCATTAAGAGAACAGGTAATGGATTTCTTATTCATATCAAATAAGTTTAAACTGTTGTGGGGTCAGCATTTAGTAGCTATGGTGCTTCTATGTGTTTTTGGTTTTTATTTTTGTGTTGAGCTGCCAAGGTGCATGTTGGCATTCCAGTCCAGGTGAATGTAGGCATTCCAGTCCAGTCTAGGTAAATGTTGGCATTCTAGTCCAGTACAGGAGGATGTTAATATTCCAGTCCAGGTGAATGTTGGCATTTCAGTCCAGTCCAGGTGAATGTTGGCATTCCAGTATAATTCGCTGAAGTGAAAGTGCTCATAAAACTGTTCAATGTAAAGAATATAGGAAATACTTACCTCTCCTACTGTCCACATTGTTTAATGCAATTGCAATGCAGAGAAATCATCCTCTGATATCTCTGAAGGGAGTGTTGGTCTTCTGGTCCACCATAACACTCAATGGTTACTCCCACTGAGCCCTAGGTCACAGGTGTGATGTAAGGGCCAGTGGAAGGAAGCAATTAGTATAGAGGCACGACCACCATTCTGACACTCCCAAAAGTGTAAGTTTCTAAAGTCATTTCAATAGCTGATCCCTCTGCACTGCAGCAGAGTTTGGCAACATGGGCAGCGGTATAGGTAAGTGAACACTATAATGGGAACTTTAATTTTGTTGAGTAACTTTATCACTGGATTTCTGCTATGACATTCCAATAGCTATGCATTTTAGTGCCAGTCTTTAATGTGTTTTGCAGTATTTTTGTGCATCGGCTATATTTTTGCTGCATCAAATGTGTGTTAAAATGCAGCAAAATGCTAAATGCAGTAAAACAAATTTAAATGCAGTAAAATGCATTGGAATACACAGACATGTGCTAAGGTGCAGCGTTTTTATAGTGTTGAAATGTGAACACATCCAAAGTCTGCAGACATTGCATTGTGCCACGTGTACAAAGCATCCGGGACAAAATGATTTATGAAAAAATAAACTTGACTCTGTGTTGTAGAGCGTGATCTGAGTTTACAAAGAGATGATTCGTTTAGCTGTAACATATGCAGTTCTTATGATTATAAATGATATGTGGTGCCGGATAAGCATAAGGGTCAACACCCATAAATAATATTTAAAAGCAATCTGTTGTACACAATGAAATGCCAACTCAAAACAATGTAGAAATCAAATTTTCCTTTAAATTTATGTTGCCACGGCTAAAGAAACAACAGTGGGAAATCAGCCATTAAAGCACTTTTTAAATAAATTTCCAACCCCCGGGGAGGAAGCTGCATTGAGTGATAGCTCTCAACGTTGGTCTGTGTCTGGACAATGGAGAGAAATGTTCAGCCACTACTAAGAGTGGAATTAGTATTATGCTGTAATATATAGTAGTGAACTGCTGCATTTCAAAGTGCTCTGTTCCCAGTAAATGTAGTTGTCTTAATTGCCCCCCTACCACCCCCCAGCTGTCTGAGGCCCCATTCACACTGAGCGATTTATCGAGCGATTTTTGCAGCAATATCGCTCATATTTCCACGCAATATCGCTCTATGTAGCTTCTCCAATCCATTTCAATTGAGCTGTTCACATCTCGTCGCTCAATATCGCTCAATATCGCTTGTAGCTCCTACGTGACCCTTTTTTCGAGCGATTTTGCTCCTGATTGCATACAGCCCAATAGGTAAAAGTCGCTCAATATTGCAAGTCGCTCAATATCGCTCAATATCGCTTGTAGCTCCTACGTTACCCTTTTTTAGAGCGATTTCGAGCGATTTTGCTCCTGATTGCATACAGCCCAATAGGAAAAAGTCGCTCAATATCGCTCAATATCGCAAGTCG
This sequence comes from Nanorana parkeri, assembly GCF_000935625.1. NCBI lineage: Eukaryota > Metazoa > Chordata > Amphibia > Anura > Dicroglossidae > Nanorana > Nanorana parkeri. The sequence goes on from NW_017306580.1 coordinate 908,478, forward strand.
CTCAATATCGCTCAATGTCGCTCAGTGTGAATGGGGCCTTATACTCACCTGTCTCTAGTCCAGCAAGATCATGACTGTTTGGGTTTCCATACCACCACATAGCTTTCAAGATTTTCTGCCATGGCTGTACATGAGCACTGAAATTACCATTCAATCCTGTGGAGTTTTTGCACCCCATACTCATCTTGAAGTAGGAACTTGCCATACGATTGAATGGAGATTACCATGTATGCGCCAATGTCACATGGAAGATTTTGACAGTTGAATTTCTCTGGATAAGGGAAAGGTGAGTGTAAAGCTGGCCATATACTGGTAGACGTTTGTACAAACTTTTATATGAGAAAATCTTAGCAGAACATGCCATCAGAGTCTTGACGAATGTCATACAAATTTTTTTTATTTCAACATCCCATTTGGGAATTAATTAAGTTTCCTGAACAAAAAACACATTTCTGTCAAATGCAGTGATGTAGTGGTGATGACATTTCTATTGACATGTATTTGCATTGTGAGGAGAGCAGATGAAATGCAGCCTATTGCTTTTGTGCTGTCACAATAGTTGCATAAAATATGATCCAATCTATAGTCATAGTTAGTACAGTATAAGGTTTATTTACCTTAAGCCATTTGCTCATTGATATTGTATGGCTAATTCATATACTGACATCTTGTGGGCATTTTGGTTATTGTGGTTACTGTATTTCTGTGTTCCCTCCCAGCTATGATGTTTTTCCTCTTGTGTGTTATGTACTGCCCTTCTTCTCCACTAGTCTAGTGTCATGGCTGACAGTAACATGACCACATGTTAATCTGCATTGCACGCTTGGAAACATTACTATCTCTGACCTTCAAATACCGTCCATTCATTCATCCATCTGCTGTATCCTGTTGTCTCCTGTAACCCTGCTGTATTCAAATAAAGCACCTTCATGGATGAAAAGGTGTTTTTGTGAGTTCAGCTATCTGATAAGGATTGTCCGCAGCAGTGATCATATCTGCTCATACAGGACATAGAGGTCTCAGCAAGGGATAAATCGCTAATACAACAATTGGAGTCAGAATAGCTTTGTTTTGTGTTTGAGCGCATGTATTTGACCGGTACTGCAATTTAGTGCAAAAGGCATCATTTGACAACACTGCTTACCTACATGAGCTGTAGATGAAGGTAAAACCAAGATCATATAAAACCATTTAACACCAAATCACAGCGCAGAGTCCAAGTGATGGTATAGATCCAGTATCTTGAAATTGATATGGAGTGTGGGACCAATTATATGGTATAGCCTTAGGGTGGTTTTTCCATGGTTGCTAAACTCTTTTAAATCATTGCATGGGATCATTTCTGAAACAAGATGATTTAGTTGATCTGGTTTGGAGACTTCAATGTTACATTAATATGGATTTTGTAACCAATAGGAACTAGACATGTGCAACTCGTTTCGTTCCGAATCGAAATTCGGATGAATTTTCGGAAATTCGGACATTCGGATGTATCCGAATTCCGAATTACAGACATAACGAATGAAAACGAATCCGAATTTCCATTTCCAAAATTCGGTAGCGGTAGTTCGAACGTTCGTTTTCGGCTCTTATTCGTTTCTTATTCGTTTAGTTCGTTGGAGCAAACTGACATTAGAGAAGGAGAACAATATTTTTTCTCCCTCAAATGTCACGAATGAACGAAACGAATAAGAAACGAATAAGAACAGAAAACGAAGCGAACGTTCGACCTACCGCTACCGAATTTCATCCGAATTGACTTTCACACCCGAATCCCGAAAAACAAAATAACACAAATCCGAATTTAAAACGAAACTAAACAAATTTTTTGGCAGTGCACATGTCTAATAGGAACCAAGTGCTAATTTATGGGAAAAAGTTTATCACATTTTGATAGTTGCCTAGAGGAAAAACCAAGGGGGATTTGTGAAAGGTCCTAATAAATATTGTGTGGATAGCAATCAAATGCTTTGAGACCACAATGATAAGTCTTCTGGGCAGTTCTGAGCCACCATTTATGGGTGAGCATGTTTTTGAGTATCTTCTGAAGCAAGTAGGTCCAGATATGTTCTATGCAGAAAGTGGAGTGATGGTTCCATCTAAGTTACTTGGTGGCTCCCTTTGCTCTACCACAAGTGTGGTACATTTGTGCAAGTTGCCTATCAATAAAGGTGCCCTGTCAGGTTAAAAAAAAAAAAAAAACCCTCCTAAGGTCCCTGCAACAGCATAGCATTTATTCTCACCTCTCCATTGGCTTGTATCTACTACCTTCCTTCTGTTCTAGTGCTGCTACTTCAGTAAGTGCTGGTTCACACCTGGGCATTTTTCAGCGCTGATCGAAGCACTGAAAAACGCTCAAACAGTGAAATCCCATACTTTCCTATGGGGATGGTTCCCACCTGGGCTTATTTCAGCCCGTGGAAACACGCCCTACGCCCAAACAAGTACAGGAGCTTCTTTGTGGCGTTTTTCAGTGCATATCCACTGGTATTCCCAAGTGTGGCTCGGGGTTAACAAAGCGGTAACCCCGAGCCACACTCGGGAATACAGCGTAGTACTTACCTTGTCCGCGATCCCTGCTGTGTCCTCCGGCCACTGCCGACTTCCGGGTTCTGTCCCTTGCGAGCGGCCGCGTTGCAGGGGGGCAGAACCGGCGGGAAGTTTTGAAAGTTTTAAAAAAAACAAAAAACTAAAAAAAAAAGATGTAGAAAAAAAATCATACCGCCAGGGAGGTATAAAAACTAGCGTCGAACGCGTGTTTCACTGAACGAAAAAACTGGCTAAATAACGCGCAAAAAACGAGCTGAAAAACCAGCAGAAAAAACTCCACCTATGGTACACCCAGGTGTGAACCCAGCCTAAGACTATCTAGCATTCAACACTTCCAGGAGTGTCAGATGCCTGTGCCCCCCTGCTGAATGCCATGGTTCCATCCTATGACCCCCAGTCCCGCAGTGGTGTAGGAATCGGAGAATGGAATTCTACACAGAGTGAATTCTGAATCGGTTGCATTGTAAATATTGGGTACCCTTTGGCCAAACTACAAGTCAAAAATCAGAGTTTATTTTGGAGAAGCTAATTCTCTCCTCAATAATTATGTGACCATCTGCCTCTCATATTCTTATTAAAACACATCCTGACTGTGTAAAAATAAACAAATGTAATTATCCATTCACTGCGCGCTTGTGACACTTTTCAGTTTTAACCTTTCACTAGTAGCAGGTGAAATAAAGGAGAAGCACTGAAGACTTGAGGTCACCTGGGGAAAGTTATCATTTTTACTGCACAGAAAGACATTGCAAATGGGGAGCAGAATTTAATTTTATGAGACAGATTTGTTAAAGCACAGCTTTAACAAATCTGTCTCTCAAAAGTGGTTCTGGTCCAGAGAGAGAGAGATTATATTAAGCCACTTAAAGCACTCTGTGCTGGCTAATCTACAAATTTAATTTCCTCCTTTCTTTCCTTACGCCTCCCTCTCTTTTTTTTCTCTACATTTTTCTCTATTTCTTATTCTCAGTTCTGCTAGAAGGAGAGAGAACACATTACACATGGGTGCAATTTGAATCAATGGGGCTGCACTGCTGTCTTACCCATCCTAGCCAGGGGGTCGGATCACCTAGAGGTTTTTGCACACAGGCTGTGCTGGACCTACATGTATGCACTGTATGCACAGGGCCGGTGCTAGGATTCTTGACTACACAGGCAAGGTGCATTATTGAGGCAGCTTTTTTAACATCTGAACAGCTTTGCAATGTGCTGGAGATGATGGAAAGAATGGAGGAATTCTTTGAAAATGTGCAGAAAGGCGAACTAACCCTTTTATTGTTATTTTTATATATTTTATATTTTTCTAAACCTTAATGCTTAAACTTGTTTTATTTGTTGGCTCGTTTTTAGCATTGTATTTAAAAAAGCACAGAACTGGAAACAAATTTAATTTGCAAATAACTTTGCACCAGAATCATAATTGTAATGCCATTTTAAATGGGTTACATGATAAAATAAAATTAATACTTTTTATTTAACACTTTTTTTTTTAAACCAACTGATATAATTATTTTTTGTTATGTTTTTGTCAATGGATTGCAAAAAAAATGATGAAAATAATTTTTGCAAAGCGTCATCATAGGAAACTTTCTTTATCTTAAAAATAGAACCCTGATATGTGTAATACTGTTATATTAAAGTGGCACTAAACTCAGGAGTTAAATCTTAAAAATACATTCAAATACCTTAACTATTAATAAAAATGTATCTTATTTGTGTATCACTCGGCTGTAGATCCTCAAATCATCTCTGAATTGGTGCTGACACTGTCCTTCCTTCTGGAGGGTGGCTACTTTTGTTCCCCATGGTCCCTCCTGTGATGGACTACAGTAGAGCTGCAGCTAACGATTATTTTCAAAATCGATTAGTTAGCCGATTATTAAGTTCGACTAATCGGATAAAAAATAAAATACATTTTAAAAAATGGCTCCAGTGATCGGACTACTAATTTGTATTAAGGTAAGAGGTGCGGCGTGTAGAGTGTGGATGCGGGCGGATCTGGCAGCAGCGAGCGTGAGGTGGGGAGGAGGTGTGGCACGCAGCGTGTGTGGAGCCGTGAACAGGGCCAACCAATTGGTAGCCAAATAATCGATGATTGAAAACGTTGACAACTTTTTCAATAATCGATTATAATCGATTATGTCGATTAGTTGTTGCAGCCCTAGACTACAGTGTCTTGTTTAGTTTTCTCATTTGTATTGAGATTGTGATTGTTGTGGATCTACATCGCTGGACCACGTGACTGGCGTGTGGATTACATCGATGGACATTTAAAAAAAATGTTTTATTGTAATAAAGGAATTGCCAAAAACTGTTTTTTTTTTTAAATTAAAGGATAACTATGAGGTGAGTGCTATGAGGTGAGTTCTAGCCGACCTGTGACAATGAGACTGTCACAGGTCGGCGCAGTAGATCGGGAGGTGAGCGAACACATACCGGCGTTTGCTCACCTCTCGATCCTGTCACGGCTCTCTGCCGTGACGGGAGGGGCTGGATTCCCCCCTCCCCGCTCCGATCCGCCAGTGTTTACTGGTGGAACGGACGGGGCAGGTACAGCTGGCTCTGCCTCTAGATAGGCAGAGTAAGCTGTCAGTCACGCAGCTGGGCGGATCCCGGCATAATTGTCGGGATCCGCTTCAGCTGCGGCGTCTCAGTATACCGCAAGCTACAGCTCACGGTATACTGAGCCTAGGGTGACGGGAGGATGCTAGTTTGTGTCCTCCCGTTACCCTAAGAAGAACAATGGGGAAAAGCCTTAACCCCATAGTTCTCCTTTTTAAGGACTTTTGAGGATGATGTGGTGTGTTTATTTACTATTTAAATATGTATTTGGTTAATGAGTAGGGGTAACAACTACCCCTTACACATTCAGGAGGGGGGGGGGCACGATCTGGGTGACCCCTTTATGGAAGGTGGCACTCAGATTCAGATAAGCCCCCAATGCCTGCAGACCCCCCACAATAACTGGGCCAGGGTTGTGAGGAAAAGGCCCTGGTCTCCATCAACATGGCGAAGTACCCTCCCCATGTTGAGGGCATGTGGGCTGGTATAGTGGGGGGGGGCTCACTCATCCCTTCCCTTTCCTGCTCTGCTAGACTGCTGCTTGGTTCAAGGGTCTGGTAAGGGATTTTTTTATTTGCAAGTTTCACAACATTATTAATGACATTCAGAGAAAATTTGGATGCATCCGAATTTTTGTTATCAAAGATAACGTTCAAATTCATTATTTGTTTAATCAGAACATTTGGACGCATCCGAATGTCGGAAAATGCAGATTTTCGTCTGAATGTTAGTTCGGACGAGAATGAATGCACATGTCTAATAGTTAGGCTACTTGCATTTTCAAGATGTAACTCCTGAGTTAAAGGAGAACTATGAGGTGAGTGATTTTCACTCGTCCTCATAGTTAGAGCCGACGTGTAACAATGAAACTGTCACAAGCGGCTCAATAGATCGGGAAGTGAGCGAACACACACCGACGCTCGCTCACTTCTACATGGTTGGATCTCGACAGTAATGTCGGGATCCGTCTAGGCTGCGGCGGTCTCAGTATACCGCGAGCTAAGGCTCGCGATATACTGAGCTTTGGGTCACGGGAGGAAGCTAGTTTATGTCCTCCTGTGACCCTTAGGAGAACTATGGGGAAAAACACTTACCCCATGGTTCTCTTTTAAGTGTCACTTTAATGACAATGTTACTGCCCAATCAATAGGTCCATAGCAGAAATGCAAAAATCTCTTTTGTCTATAAGGGGTAATCAGACGCGAGAGCTGAAATGGTTAAGGATACAAATGTTGCAAATGCATAATCATAAAAAAAGCGCAGATGTCTGCAAAACTGTCTCGGCCGCATGTCTAAGGGCAGGGGTCAGAAATTTACTCAGAACCATTGTAAATCCTTCATAAATGAGAGGCAGTCAGATTTTCACTAGATGGGAACATGATGCTGTTGGCCAATTGCTTGGTAAATCCTCGCTGCTTTATTACACACATATTCGGTTCTCATAATTCCAAAACTGGAATTGTCTGGTATTAGTGTCTCTTTTATGTAATCTGACTTGTGGGCTTTGTGCCTGTCAAGTTGGATGGTGTTTTTCTGCGGTGATATAACAAGGAGATAATAGTTTTTTTCTGTGAACGGTTTTGTTTTTTTGAAAGTCGTTTATGCTCGCTAGGCCATTAGAAGAGCAGGCGATGTCTGCAGGCTTGTTTGGGGTCGGTTATAAGAATGAGGTTTACTGCTTTGCCATCCCTTTACTGTGTTTACTAAAAATAAACATTTTGCAGCTACTGTTGTGTAGAAATTATCCATTGTACTGGAAGAAATCAGGAGCAAATATATTGAAAGAGTAACCATAGGTTTGACATATTTTCTTTTTTTTTTTTATAGATGTGTATTTGAAGGTGAAATATCATAAACAAAATAAGATCAAGTTATGTCTGCAAAGTATGTCTTTGTTTTAGACCTTTTAAGATCTATTTTAGATCTTCAGCGATCCCTATATTAAAATTTAAAGGTTATCTATGGTCATGAACTAAAAATAAATGTCTATTTCTATATTGACTTTTTATAAGTTCTATCCCACTCCTAATAACCATATCAATCTAGAAGTTTGTAAACTTACTTATTGCAGATGCCCATTGGATGTACTTCCTCAATGCACTGACACAATTCTTGGTGTCACCACTCTAACTAAGCCTGTTGCCTGACTACAACTCAATGTCTGAACATTCCACAATGTAACATTGTCATTGCTTGCTTGATGAAATACATGATGGGATATGTAGTCTTGAGGAACTGAGTTTGTATCACGCTACAGGCAGGGCCAGATTTGCTCTCTCTGCTGCCCCAAGGCCAGGTTCCTCAATGCGCCCCCCTACCCGCCAACCCCCCCCCCCCCACCGGGGGAAGGGCACTCTACCCACCAAAAAGGGCCCCCCACATGGAGAATGGCAGACCTGCAGGCTGCATACAATCTGTGCTGTACATTTAGCTCTGCTTGCCCAAAGCAGGCCTAAATATAGAAAACTACCTGCCTGGGCATTAAAAGATAGGAATTCCACACCCCTGCTGCCCCTCTACTCCCTTCTGCCCTGAGGCCAGGCCTTGGTTGGCAGGGAGATAGATGGAAAACAGCCTCAAAATAAGCCAACCCTTACCTCTCTAGCTGCTTGTAATGTGAAGTTAATAATTCTCAATGATCGTCTAAAATCACAACAGAGGCTCTAAAATTTCAGTTAGTATTTAACAGCTTAGAAACATCTACTATGTGCTTACATCTTTACACCTACTTCTATAAAAAGGTAAAACTAAGATTTTAGTGCATCTATTGTGAACGTTGAAGATCATTTTCTCCACAATTCCTATAGTTACAAAGGTTAATTTTGTTCTTTTACTGCTTGTTTAGAATATATAAACAATTTAGTGTGTATAGGTTCACTATAGGAAAGCACAAACAGTCTATTGGGTGGCAGCACAAAACAATTGGGCTGGGGGGTACAAAAACTATAATGACCTGTGTTGACAACTGTTAACTTTAAAAATGCTTTGCTGCCTGTACAAGTCTATAGGAATGGAAAAACAGCTTGAGACAGGTGAGTTGATGGCCAAATGGACCTGTAAAGAACTTTGAATGATCTCAGAAGTGTCATCATCGGATGTCAAAAGCACGCTGTATTTTCCCCATCGAAGCCTGTCTGCACTGGCCCTTAATCCGAGTCCGTCTGCAATTAGCATTTTTGGGTGTGTTTACCTGCATTTTTTTTCTTTAGGTCAGTTTAAATACCGCTTGTCAAATGCATAACAAAGGGGTCTAAATATAGACTTTAGACTATAGAATTACACCTTAAGTTACCAGCCTGGCAGTATAGTTTCACAAGGCTGTATAACATCAGGGCTGCATGGACAGAAATATAAATGTCTATAGCAGGAAAACAGCTACAATATTTCAGTTAAAGTACTATTAACCATTTGAAGACCAAGTGTTACATCCCCTTCCTTGCCAGGCCATTTTTCAGTATTCAGTGCTGCTCTTTGACTGACATTTATTTCGTCATGCAACACTGTACTGAAACAAATTTTATACCATTTTTTGGGGGGACAGATAGAGCTTTCTTTTGGTGGTATTTAATCACCACTGGGATTTTTTTTTTTACTGTATAACAAAAAAAGTACCCTAACTTTTGTAAAAAATAAACAATTTCCCTATGAAATGTTATGAAACATTTATTATCACCCCAATTGTTGGGTAAAGTATAAAATACGGTGTCACATCAGGTAAATAGACACCAAACATGTCAAGCTTTAAAATTGCGTGTGCCCGTGAAATCGCAGAAAACGACCACATCCAAAATTGGCCATAGGCGACGCTTTACAACCTTTTCCTGCTCATCATTTTAGTGTTATCAGAAATTAATAGCCCTACAATTTATTGCTTTCACTCTGACGTTTGCAATAGGTGGAATTGTCATGGGGGGGCCTGGGGACTTTAAAAAAAAATTGTTATTTTACTTATTATTTGTAACTATATTTTTTTAGCTTCTTTATGCTTTAATTTTTTTAACTTTTTTTTTTACACTTAACTTTATTGCCATCACATAGGGGACTAAGAAATCCCCCTATGTGATAGCCAATTTACATGACAGGTCCTCTTTATGGGTACATCAGGGGTCTCTAAAACCCCTAATGTCACCTAGGGACCCCCAGAACTCAGCTTCCCTGAACCTCCTGTCAGGGGAGTCCACAGGCAACGTCATTGCTTACCTGCCGGTGATGGACACTGGCAAAGAGAAGAGGGGACGTTCACCCGGTGGTATAAAGTATATGGCCGGGTCCCCTCCTCTCTTGTACAACTGTCGGGCTCTAGGTCCATGCCCGAATGCCTGACTTTTCAGAGGGGGCGACACCAAAATTAAGCCCAGTCATTTTGGTGTCATTCCCTCCCATGGTGTCACCCGGCGCAGGCTCACCCCCCTTGTGACACCACTGCTTCCTGTCCAATACAAGATCAGAAGGAATAGAGCAAACTTCAGGAGCTGTTGACCTACTAGCATAGAGAAGGGAGGAGGAAGGAAGGAGCAGGGAGCAAAAGGGTGGTTTGACTTGCTGTGCCTCTGTGTTTCTGGAGACACACAGCTTACTAGCACACACAAGGGGGCTCCAAAGGACACTGCAAGGGAAAGGAGCCACCCTAAAACAGGATATCAGAACCCAGTGTGCTCAGGGGACAGCTGTTCCTGCAGGAAAATAAAACCTTCAAACATCAAGGAGCAGCAACCTTTGTAATTGATTTCATCACCATTTGAAATACTGGAAAAAACCTTTTGACTTTAATAGCACTTTAAGTACTTAGCTGTTTACCGGGAGTTCAGATTAAAAAAACTATGCAAATAAATATATTATTACTTAGTACTTTTAGTTTCTAAGGAAATTAAGATACACAAAAACATAAGACAATTGTCACCCCATTTATATGATTTCAGCTGGATTAGTGGACTATTACCATGACTCTGGGCACCTATTAGATTTGAGAAGACAGAACTAGCCAATCATTTTTGTGGTAAAAGTTGATTGGTTGGGTTAAATTTCATAGTGATCACTGTTCCTCAGATATTTAAATGCATTTTACATAAACATTCCAAGATCCTCATTTACTTACCTAAATCTGCTGTGACCATCCACCATGCCTCTACTGGTAATGGAGATCAGTAGTTACATACCGCCCTTTGTACAACCAACTGGTCTTGTTGCTGCCCCTTGCATCATGGTGTCATGATACCGTCCCATAAGACTACAAGTCCCTGTGAGGACCATTTGATGGACCCCAATAGTCAACACAGAAGTACCCTCCCACATTACAGACAAGAAGCAAGAGGCCTTCTACAGTATGTGACTATGGTTTCAGGTAAGAAGTTGGGGCTTTCAGTTACATTTTTTAAAGAATAAAAACAAATTGATTTGCTAGGGGCAGAGGAGAAAGGAAGGGAATTTTTTGTATTGCTCGGGGGTTAACATGTATGCTACCCCATAAAATGATATTGCATATATGTGTCTGTGGCCTCGTTGTTTAGGTACACCTAAAATGGGGCAAAAATAAAACAGATAGATTAGAATTTAACAGAGTTAATTTGAGTAACACATAGCAATTCATCCAGAATAAGTCACACTATGTAACTGAGCAGTTGAACACTAGTGTCGTCTTTATCTGAGGGAGAGGTAGGACGTGAATAGCATGAAGAACACCGATGTACTTGGTATTTTAACCAGGCTAAAAAGAATGTGATAAAGCTACAGAGGCAGCATTTATCCGACAACCAAGGTCCATAATTGAGGGGGACCACAAACTAGGTCTTCTAACCCTCATTGAGCATAACTGCTGAAATCCAGGGAGTAATTATTGTGACCCGTGCCAGACATTAGTATAGCGGAGCTGTACCACAAGATTAAATGGCAAACTTCACTTCTTGTCTTGCTTATATGCAGTTGAAATTGCTGAGACCAATCTTTGTCAACCTATGTGCATATAATATAAAAGTACAGCTGACAGTAACTAAATGTGGCTGCCATTGTGAATGCAGCTTCTCCAGCACAGAGTTGGTGCAATGTTGAGTTAGGAATATCTTAATAAGATACAGGCAGACTGACTATAACCATGACATGACAGAAACACACACTTGACTAGAGCAAGACTAACTGGACGTTACCATTACACACATGCAACCTTAGTTGCACTGACATAGGACTGAAAAGCAGTCACAAGATAGACGCAGACATTGATACATCAGCTACACCATGTGAGGACTGGCACAGGTTAAATAAGACACCTCACAATGCAATAGCAGGGTGTAACCTCCTGTCATGGCATATGAATGACAAGGCATGATATCATCCTACTGTTCAAAGAGGTAATATGAAACTCTGCTTAGTCTCTGCATTTGTCTGCATCCAAGTATGCCAAAATAAATTTCGAGTTTAATGTGGTTTTAATTTATTATAGTCCCACGGAGTTGGGTATTTGTTAAATAATACTAAATTGCTTGCAATGATACCTTTTAATAAAGTAAGCAAATATATATTTCCAAAGTAACCTGGCTCACACTGCTGTTCTCAGCCAGTCCGGAAAAATAAAGCATTACAGTTTACTCCACCTTGCTATCATCGGCAAACACTGCTAATGCTGTTAGGAGATTTAAGATATAGAACACAAAAGGCATGTGATTCCTGTTAGTACTGGATTTGATTAAACCACTTTGAAAGCTTGGCTTCTGCTTACTTGCAGTACACAAAAATTGGATTCTGCTAGAGGCTCCACAAACGTGAAATATATATCCTGAACTTTGGTGCTTTCAGGCTCTCGCCTTTTCCCTGTATCATAAAATTGCTGAATATCCGTTTCTGTTATAAAGTACTTTTGCTACAGAGGAACAGAGGTGAATTTGATTAAAATTGACTTTAGTCTAACTACAAAATTTGGAATGGAAGCATTTATGGGGCTTAGGCTACCTGTATAGGCAGGGGAGGACTGGGAAACTTTGGCCCAACCAAGAGGCGATTTTATTGTAAAAAAAAATGTATGTGGTCTATAGAAGGTGTGCAATGCAATGTGTGCCATGGTGCATGAATAATTGTTTGGCATGGTGAAAAGTGGATGCTTCCAAAGAACATGGCTATTGCGACTTTTTTTTTGGTATATTCTTTATTTCAAAGAGAATTTTACAAATATTACTCAGCAACAACACTGCAATAATAGCAGTACACAACACAGAGAAAAGGGAGGAGGTGCACTGAAAAATTGTTGATGCATGAGATACTGAAGAAACCATAAGAAATTCGTATGAACACAGCATTGTAGGTAGAACAGGTGTCACAGTGTACAAAATAGTATTGGAAAGTTCCATGTATTTTCCTCATAAGATCAGTTACGGTATATACCCAAAAGAGGACAGAGGTAAAGGTTTCCAACTCCATTGTGTTGAAAAAAGAGAGAGAAATAAGAGTAAGAAACAACAAGGCCAAAAACATAGATAAAAGGCAAGCTAGAAAAGTAAAGGATAGATAGTTGCAACCTCATGTAGATGCAATCTGGAAATAAGAGCTATACTCCTGCGTGGTGGTAAACTCTTTCCACCAATATTTGCCATGGGTACCCCTGTTTGAGGAGAAGGAGATCAGATCCATTTGTTTAATCTCACTGACATGTTGTGATTATGTCTGACTCCTCGCATTAAACTTAAAAGAGAGGCTGGATTAAGCCTGCACATCCAATTCCATTCTAAAGTCCAGGAGCAACCTAAATTTTTATTGTAGAGAACAATTGCTTGATTCATCCTTTCCCATGTTGTGGTTCTCTATCTGCTTTTCACTATGTAAACCCTAGTGAATCCAATTGTTTGTATTGTTGGAACATAATACATCTGTACATTATGGCTATGGTAAAAGCTAATCATATCAACAAATAATGTCTCATTGCCAGATTGTTTGCTATAATACAAGGATTATCTGGTAAACAATTGTTATTTATTGTACTGTCTGGTGTTGGTTATGTGATTCCTTTCATTGTACTCATGTCATAAGTTGTTATCTTTCTTAGAGAAGATTTCATCTACCGTATTGTTTCAAACAAGGGCTGTGATGATAGCATAGAGTAATGCTACAGAGAAGATTAAACTCAAGTGAATGGTGCTGTGTGATGTATTTTCATTTACAGGGTCACAGATAAACATGATTTCATTATGGAAGGTCACTAGTGGGGTCAGGCCTTGTCAGCGCTACTGATCGCATTACAGGAATTTACTGTATGAGCTGCAGATGACACCAGTATTATTTCTGTGACTCACGGACTAGTGCTCTTCAAGTAATACATTTGTGTGAATTTTGCCACTAAATTCTTACACTTCTGGCTTTCAATTCTCAGATGCCCTTTTAAATAATAAAGTACAGTCATTTTGGATAAAACATAAACCTTCTATTTGGATATAAAGTACATTTAAGCCTCTGACAGACTAATGGCCATGTGCTGCACAGTGCAACAAAAAACACTCCTTCCAGGACCGCATTGCCCTCTGCAGTGCTCAATTTTAGTGATGCTCCCTTCAGGTTTTAGTGACTGCACAGCTACCTGTACCCAGTGCCTTCTGGGATGGGGGGCTGGGGGGCATGTGCCCTGGGTGCTGCTTTTAGGAAGGTTGCCACTGGGTGTGTGGATGGAGAACTTCTTCCTTGGGTTGGGGGAGCAACTCTGAGCCTTTGCCCCATGCGACAGTATGGCCACGTTCCCCACTGCCCGTAACGACCTAATTAGGATTCCTTACCACCCCAATACACAATCTTAGCCCCCATTATCCCATGGCATCACACTACTACTGCAGTATGTAAATCACGGCGTAAATTTTCGGCGCTATATAAATACCTGAAATAAATAGATAAATAAACTATTATATAGAGTGGTCTATTGCAGACTTAACATGCTTGGCTGTTTGCAAATACCAACTTTCAGAAAGCTGGAGTTTGTGTAGGATTTTCTGGCAGATTGGGGTGGCAGGGATTGTGGATAAAAAGGTGCAAATACCTTAATGTGCCAGACTTGTACTATATGTAACATGAAGAATACCTCCTAACTTTCTGATATTACAAAGAGGGACACCTTCCAGCACAACGTGCTTAGGCAGTGCACACACCCCTGCCAAGCCCCCAGTTATGTGGTCTATTAAGAATTTATATGCCAAAAATCATAGTTTTTCACCATTACTTTTCCTTTTAGGCCTTGTTCACACCAAATGCAGAGCAGATTCTGTCAGGTTTCTGCACACGCACGCTAGTCTTTTAGATGCGTTTTTGATACATTTTTGACGCATTGTTGGCTAAAAAAACAAGTTTAAAATGGGCTTTCAGTGCGTTCCAGGCATTTGCATGCGTTTGCAGATCCAGAGCAGGTAAAATAGGGCCTGCTGCAGTTTTTTCACCTGCTCTGGACCTGCTCTGGAACTGCACGCTGCAATGTGAACTGAAGCAAAAAATACCATTGGAATACATTGGACGCAGTTTTGATCCGGTCTGCAACTGATCTGCTCTGCACCTGCTCCGCACTTGGTGTGAACAAGGCCTTATTCTATCTTTTTGAAGTGGCAAACAATATAATTTAGAGATAAGATGAAGGTTTTTACGGCAGAATAACACTTTTGGTTAGAGGTGCACCGAAATAGAAATGTCAAAACTGAAACCGAAATGTAAAAAAATTGTCAGGCCGAAACCGAAATTTTTTTCAAATGTTTTAAAATATTTTTTATTAACTTTTGAATCTTTTTATATTCATTTTTTATTAAATATTTTTATTTTTTACTTTACTTTTAGGGGCTTCGGGGAAATATTAGGGGTCTAAACAGACCCTTGATATTTCCCTTTTAGAATAGAAAAAGACATTGAGGACACAAAGTCCTCAATGTCTTTTTCTGCAGCCCCTGTTATCAATGAACAGGAATCCTCTACGAGTGTTCCTGTTCATTGATAACATGAGGACATGGTATGTTTACTATAACTACAACTATGAATGAACAGGAGGTGATGTAGATTACTTCCCATTCATAATTGAGGATATAGGACACCTACGATGTCCTCAATTATCTACAAACACTCTGCGATCACTGATCGCTGAGTGTTTGTACTCACTCTCCTCTCTGACACGCTGTCACAGGAGGCTGAGCGAGCGGTGTAGGGAGGAGAGCTCAGCCCCCTGTGACAGTGGGGCTGTTTCCGCCCCCACACCGCTCTGCCGGACTGTGATAGGAGGCTGAGCGGTGTGGGAGGAGAGGCGCCGGCCACTCGCATCGCTCTCCTCCCACAGCGCTCGGCCGGCTGTCACACTTTCTCTCCTCCCTGCTGGGACACAGCAGTGCCCAGCGGGGGGGAAAGAACTCACGGATGCGCCGATGTATCAGTGACAGTTTCGGCATTTAGCCAAAGGTGCAATTTTCGGCCGATATGTTTCGGTGGCCGATATATCGGTGCATCCCTACTTTTGGTAGTTAAATAAATATTACCTTTTCTTAGATATCTGTATATCAGACCATCAAGAGCGACAGCTGGGGAGGAAAGAGGGCCAGAGCGATTTGGTTCCAAATGAGGGACAGTTCCTCCAAATGAGGGACAGTTGGGAGGTATGCATGTAGTAGTAGTAATTAGTGCATTAGTACAGTACTGTATAGCGTTGCAGATGTACAGTACCGAAACAGTGTACTGTACATCGGGCAATGAAAATACTTACCGGGACCCGCAGTGAAAATCGGAGGACATCACTTCTGCCGGCGACATGTCGGAGGTCGATCGGCGGTCCGTCGTAAGTGCGAGTGGTCGCAAAGCAGGTAAGTCGGTAACCGAGGAATGTCTGTATACCAAGTGCAATGACAGGCTGCCTTTAACTCATCTATGTGCAGAAGAATCATGCAAACTTCCACTTTGGTTATACTGTTTTACTGAAAAAGAACATTTTTCAAGCTATATTTAAAAATGACTTTTGAAAAAACATTTGTGTGTTAAAGATTAAATTTTATTGATTAGGTTTACGTTTACTTTTAAAGCCTACATGGGGTTAAGCTGTATCACTAGAGAATATATAGAGTGATTTTCCTATGAATGGCAACCACTGAAAATGAATGTTTGCATGTGGTTAATATTCACTTTGGGCTTTGCTATCATATCCTGATCTATGTATTATATTTTGTATAATTCCCTGTTAAATATGCTTGCTGCAATCATAATTTGAAATGCTCCTGCTGCTTGTATTCTGTAATCAGCCATGCTCCCTGTACAATGCTTTAATAATTAAACCTTGGTGCCACAATGACTTATGTATGACGTACATTGTTCTTAATGATAATAAAGGGTTACCGCAAACTTGGCTGACAATTAGTGTAAAAATAATATTTAAATGCCATTTGTATTAAACCAAACAGAGCTGCATGTAGACAACTATATGTGCAACGCACGTATGTGGTCTGCTTTACCTGCCAAAAGATGTGTAAGTCTGTTCAGCCAGTCCCGCGATTTACAAAGCTCTGCCACACTACCAGCCATGTAAGGCTACCTTTTTCTACTTAAAGCAGAACAAAACTCTACTGTTCTTTTGCAGCTAAGGCGGCTCCATTTAGGCCATTATTTACTGCATTTGAGCATTTAAGTGACCATTTATGACACCAGCCATATGAGGGCTTAAAGGTTTGGTGTAGAGCTCATGTAAGCACACTAATAACTAGGGATGCACCGATATCAGTTTTTCGGTATCGTGTACGAGTACCGATTTATATTTTTTTCTGATAGTCTCCGATACCGAATACCAATACCGGAAGTCCCATTAAGGAAGCCAGGCAGCATGTTATGACTCGCCACCCGGCTTAGCAGGGAAGCTGTCTCAATGCTCCTTCTGGCCAATCAGGAAGCCGGGGGTGGATAAGGACTTACCGCCTGGCTTCTTGATTGGCCAGCTTCTCCACCAATCAGGAAGCAAGGCGACGAGTCATTTACACGGCGTTCGACTTCCTGATTGGCCGGGAAGCCAGCTCCATGCTGCCTCGTCACCAAGTGATGAGGGTGCATGGAGCTGGCTTCCCAGCCAATCAGGAAGCCGAGCAGCATGTAATGACTCGCTGCCCAGCTTCCTGATACTGGAAGTTTGAGTATCAGGCTAGGCATAGGAGCATTAACTCGCCCAAATACTTAGTATCAGCACAGATACCATTACTAGTATCGGTATTGATGCAACACTACTAATAACTTGGACAGTTGTCACCAGAGGCATGCCTTAAATGTAGTAAACACCGCAAATGCATTAGTTAGCAGAGTGTGAATCAAAACACCACATAAAACAACACAGGTATGTTTGACTAAGGGTTTTCTAACATTGACTCAACATTTCTAACTTGAGCTTCCTTTTGGGAAATAGTTACATTGATGGGTTTAGTTCTACTTCAAAGGATACATGCACTTGACACCAAAGCAGCTACCAATCCCCCACCCCAAAATATATTGAAATATCTACACTTGTACTTTCTTGCCTCTTTCATCCTGGTTATTCTCTGCCTGGCCTGGTACAAAAACTGCACAATATACACAGATAAGGTAAACACCTACTTTTTATCTATATAATGCCTGAACCGGAACTTCTGAAATTAAAGTACCAGGACGTGCTGTTTGCCCACTTTCTTGAGTAACAAACGTACAGGTTCTTTCCATGCCTTTCTTGCATGCAATGCACGTTAATGCAGAAGTGGATTAAATTCAGACTTCCAAATATAGGGGTTGAATTCCCAGTAAGTCGATACACATGCCAATCCTTATTTATAGTTTTTGCCCTAATCAGCCCATGTAGACTGATATACTGTATGTGGATAAGACTACTAAAAAAGTCAAAGATCGAATTTCTCCACACACAATTCTTAAAATGTCTCCCTCTTTTCCTGTTTCTAAACACTTCGAAGAGTCTAATCGTTCTGAATTGAATCTGCAAGTTGTAGTGCTGGATGATATGCCACAGAATAGGAGATGTGGCAACAGGAGAGCAGCATTAAAAATTTGAAGTTTGGTGGCTAAACAAATTTGGAATGTTGCATCCACAGGAATTTAATAAGGACCATGATGTGTATCTATTCCTATGAAATGAATGCTTTGATTTTGCAAACTTGGCCCTATGTTATTTTCTATTTTCATTTGATGGGTGTCTTTATGTGAGTGTTCATATAAGGACTTCTTGTCAGAAGCTCTGCTGGACTGGATTAATAATTTTTGGATTGGACTGAATAGTGATTGATATTTGTGATAACCTATATCTGGATTGGCCTACAAGGTTGCTTTTTTTTGTCAGAGAATAGGTGCAGGTACTCTCTTCCCTACCCCAGGCTCCATGGGGAGAGTAATAAAGTGGGAAGGTCTTAAAGGTGAGTGGTTAGATATTAGCTTACTTTCTGTACTGTATACACACATATACCGCGTCCTTGTACCCACACATTATGCTTACTGTGCCACAAGTGAGAGTCAAACACACATGTACAATACTCAGCAATAATTTTTTTAATAAATTAAACTCTTCCATTACATATGCTTTTCAACCTACCTTAAAGGCTTGTTCACACCATCTCCAGACCTGAACTTTTTTTTGTCTGGTCCAAAAACGCATACCCATTCGTTCCTATGGTAAAAAGTGAGGCTAGTTCACACCATTGTGTTGAGTTCCAGATTTTTTTTTAAAAAAGTACTGCATGCACTATTGTTTCTAGTCTGGAACGCACTTAAAGAAGAACATTATAGAAGAGTCAATGACTACTTAGCAACCCGCAATGCTTTTCTAGATGCAGGCTGGCCAGGCAGTGAGTTCCCTGTTTTCTGCTGGACACAGTTACTGTTATCTGTTGTTCTGGTTTTGAGAGGTGGACAATATAGATTGTTCTAACTAAAGTACACTGATCCTTTATGTTCTGCAGTTTCCTGTGTGCAGTATTTCTTAAAATGTGCTTAACTGTGAGCAGCACAAACTGTTTGACAGGATTCATCCAAGCTTGTGCATGGTATAGTTCAGTCTTTCTTGATTGGAGAATGAAGCAGGCACCCTGATGTATAGGGTCCTGTTCAAAAATCAGGTGGGTGACACAGGAAGCTGTAAATCTGAAATAGAAAATAGTGGTGTTACCCTGCTGGCAGGGTTTTGTGAGCAGGTGGAGCAGATCGCATATGTGTATTTCAACCGTGTATTTAGTTATTTATTATTTACACCACAGTTCTGTTTTTATTACGTCATGTGGAATGGCATTTAAATGTATTTCTATTCTGTCTATTAGGTTTGTGGTAATCCTTTAAAACCATTTAGCATACCACATATTATGCATACAATTGCATTTCTAAGATTTAATTGAAGTCTATGGGAGTCAACCTTTGAGCTGTAGGAAGCCTCATCTGTGGCCCCTGACTGCTGCAAAGGGATGCACATAATATTCAGTATATGATAAAAGACTATCATAGACTTTAGACATACCAGGGGAAATGACCATAGTTTTCAGACAGACTAGGGGAGATGTTTAGAGAATGCAGACATGCAGCAGGTGTGGTTGGAGACAGAAGACACACTGCCGGAGACAGTGAGAGGCTGGTGATATGCTAAATAAGACTGCAAGAGCTCACTACAGCTTTTCAAATTATTACTCCTGCTACTGATTGCAGGGGTCTGCAAAGGGCCACACAGCATGTACAAAAGGGCGTGTGGCCCACAGGCTGCAGATTGGGCACCAGGGATGTCAGTAAAGTACAGTGACAATGGCTAATTATAATATTTGGACAGGTAAAACAGCTGATATACTGTATGCATTGCAAGGCTGTATTTATGTGTTTTCCAGCCCATATAATGTTTTATGTTTTGACATCACTCACTATAGCCCTTGGGTCAATTGTATGGACTAAAGTGAACATTCCAGATTTCACAAAACATGGTTGAGCCCATAGGAACTAACAACTATTACAAAAATACTGTCCAATCTACCAACCATTTTGACATGCCAGAACTTATAGATTTACTGGATTTTACGGTTTGCTCTTGGTACCTAACAATTGATGGACCCAGATGTTTGGACCTTGACCTGAGCTTCTGGATGGTTGAAGGTTCTGTAGAAGCAGGCTACCACTGTTGAATTTACTGCTGGATCTGCTTAATGTGTGGCAGAACTACAACAATGCCCTTATGATATCCAATCATGCATTGATAAGCTGTTTTTATATGTTCACCTAAATAGACATGGATTAAAAAAGGAGTGTGTTAGCTGCAGTGTAGAGGGCATATGTCTACAGACCAGCACTGGGAACAACGAAGGCATAAAGGATTCTTCTAGATATCCCTTCTGCTTCATAGCATTCATTTTCTGGAATCGCATTGCATGAGAGATGGGGAGGGTTTAAATAAACTCATGCAGGGGCTGCCTGTTTCCAGCAGTTCGTGATCTGCTCAGAGATTTTATGAGTGCATTGCTATTTAGACATCTTAATTTATGGCTCCTGACATTGAAGACATTAAATTCAACAGGGATGTGGAGAAAATGCCTTCCTTCTTCCTTCTTAACAAAAACTTAAAAGGTGTTATTTATAAATGTCATTAGCATATTTACTGGGGAGGGGGTGGGAGGAGTGGGAGTAAGTATAAATATAAGCAGATCCAATGCCAGCTTTTAAATAATTTGCATTGCTTACAAGTAATGGGCTGTGTTTCAGTAGAGTGGTTAGTCTTGGTTCTTTTAAATATGATCAAGAATCATTTATTCTATTGGATGAAAGGTATTTCTATATGTCCTCTTCAAATATGAACTTGAAATTACCTCTTATTGTGGATTTCCCTATAAAAGGTCGTTGGACAATGTAATTCAGAGCAGACATATTCCAACTCTATGTTAATATAATGGAGTCTTCTGTTTTTTTCAATTGCTTCTCAAAATGTTTTGTTTGGGAAGACTTTATGTCTTACACAATGTCATATAGAGCTGCCTTTATTCCATACCAAAACAGATAATGCTGTGGAATGCTATTTAAAACTGATAATTTTACAACAAAAGTTCCATTATACATATTTTAACATGGTAATTATTTTCCACGTCAGCTCTGTTGATGTGAAAACATGGAACTGGAAAGAGTCAAATCTTTTCAACAGTCACTTTTGCACATAGCACATAACAAAACCACTATACAGTCCCTTTAAATCAGAGTTTCCCAAATCTGTCCTTGTTGCATGTTTTATAGGAGACCCACGAATGTACCGGTAGTGTATTTATTGTAATTATGTGAATATACCCAGGATATGAACTTTTGGTAGGACCTGAAAATAGTTTGGTATAACGCTGCCTTAAATTATTTTCTGTATGTCGATGTGTAGGGACAAGTAATCTGAGATGAAGTAGTCCATATCTGATATTTTTATTCATTGAAATATCTTAAAACAGATAGGTCTCCTCAGGCCTACCTATAAGCACACAAAAATCGAAGCTATGCTTATCAATATTCCTGACTCTATTCAAGCCCTTGTACATTCTAACTTTTCGTTCAACTGGTGCCAACATACTCTGGACTACCTACTGCTTCCCACAACACTCTCTATCACAATAATTATTCAAAATTAATTTCTTCACTTTGTTAATTGATGGGAGGAGAAGTCCGGGTATAACATTTCTTCGGAGGATTGACAGCGGTAAAGATAGCTCTATTTTTTTTTTTTTTTTGGCCTTTCCA
>NW_017306580.1:930444-936127 GCF_000935625.1 Nanorana parkeri
CCTTTCCAGTTAAGAGAACTAAGACTAACTAACTCGTTGTGTTTTCAAAAACAACTGATAACTTTTATAAGGCAAAACAAAAAAGTTAAGTAATTCACTTTGCAATAGACATGTAAGCTGGCAGCAAAAATTGTTTATTTTCATTTTGGATTAAAAAAGACACTTCAGGTCTGGTAGGAATGTTAGGGGGACACCTTATGTAAAAAACCCAAACAGCGTGCGGTTCCCCCTGCATTTCATACCAAACCCTTTAGGTCTGGTAGGAATTTTAAGGGGGACCCCAATGCCAAAAAGAATGTAAAAAAAACATCCCTCTACCATACCAGGCCATATGCCCTTGGCATTAAGCTTGGCTTTAATTGAGCAAAAAAAATAAATATTTTTTAATTACTTTAAAGAAAAAAAAAGTCCCACAATGTCAATCCAGATGTCCGGCGGAAAAAAAAAAAACACCTGTCGCTGGCTGCCCGATGCAAAGTTTGCAAAGTTTACATCGGGCAGTGGGTAGAAATAAACAAAGGCTGCTATTGGCTATTTAAAATTGCTGGCTAATGCACCTGCCTAATGCCTGATGTCAATCACAGAGGAGCGGAACAGAGAGAACTTTTCCAAGATGTTGTGTGTTTATTTACATTTTATTTAACTCTTTTTAGTGAATGAGTAGTGGTACAACTACCCCTTACTGATTCACAAGGGAGGGGGTGGTATCTGGGTGCCCCCTTTATAAAAGGGGGTACCCAGGTGCAGATGTGGCCCCCTGCCCGCAGCCCCCCACAACCACTTGGCCAGGGTTGTGGGGAAGAGGCCCTTGTCCCCGGCATGGGGACAAGGTACTTTTTTAGCCCCCCCCTGGAAAAGCACCCTCCCAATGCTGAGGATATGGAACCTGGTATGGTGGAGGTAGGGGGGGGCTACTCGCTTGTCGCCCCCTTTTCTGCCCTGCTGGGCTGCTGCCTGGATTAAGGGTCTGGTCTGGGATTTTTTTTAAGCTAGGGGTGCCCCATAAATTCCTACCAGACCTAAATAATCTCGTATGAATTGCTAGGGGAACAGCACACTGTTTTCTTTTAAATATTTTTTTCTGTGGACTGTTTAACACTTTTGTGTATCCTGTGACAGCTGTCAGATTCTTTGTTTAGATTTGGGATCGGAATATCAGCAAAGAAGCAGAAGCTGTTACAGAATAACACAGATTTCTCAGCTTCTTTCTTTGTTTACATTTTGTAACATTCTTTTACTTTGTTTTTATTTTTTGCTCTTTGTTGACATTCAGGATAGAAGTCCAGAATGTCAACAAAGAGCAGAGAAGCCAGAGAGCTGTAAATGACAGCTCTCCCACTTCTTTGTTTCGTTCCGAATGAAATTCGGATGTATCCGAATTTCGTTATCAAAAATTTAGATACGTTCAGATTCATTATTTCTGTCATTTGGAAATTCGGATGAATCTGAATGTCCAAATTTACAGAAACTAGTACGAATTTCAATTTGTGAAGAAACTAATCACACATGTCTACTTTGCAATGATCATGCATAGGGGAGCCAGAATTACCCACATTTCTGCCATTACTGTCTCAGTACATTCAACTAACTTCCCGGCCTGTGTAGTGCCTTTTAGTATACCCTGGGTTCATTTGGAATTTTAGACTATTTACCCAAAACTCTGCAGTTCCTTCTGTCAGGTTCTCCATTGCTTAACTACTTGCCATAAAGCACCAGCAGGGTAACAAGATTCTTGTTTTCCTTGGCAGAAATATTAACTGTAATACAAATTTAGATCTTTGAAAATATATGTCATGCAATGCTTAGAGTAAAATAACTTATCTCTTCTCTCTATTTACACAAGCAAAGTCTATCGAGCTATGTATGATCTCCCCAAATGTACTGCCAGATGGGAAGAGGAACCTGGCCCATTGTCCTCTGGTGCAACCTGGAATAGAATATTTCCCACAAACTGTAGAGTCTCACAAAATATAAACCTGAAGGAAGCAGTATATAAGATCTTGATTAGAATACACTACACTCCAGCTAGAATATCAAAAAGGTTTATTTTTTAGTTCTCTGGATTGCTACAGGGTCTGTCTTGTGACAGGGATATATAAACATATATGGAGGGATTACCCAGTAGCTTAGAAAGGCAATTGAAAGCTCTGGACAGACCTCTGTGAAGTCAGGATACAACTAACCACTTGAATGGCATTTCTCAATATATATCCTTGGGTGTTATCCCACTTTCAGAGGAAGTTATATTAAGTTGTGGAATTGGCAGCCTAGTGGACCATCACCAAACAGTAGGGAAAGTCAGACTTACCTGTTACTACGTACAAAGGTCTCATATTCTAGGGGATAGCTTAGACATTTTTTCCAGGAGATTTGGCAATCCTGGGATATAGTTAACAGACCCACCCTTTATGTGCCTTCCCCTATGCCAAACCTTTCATGGAAACCCACCCACTAAATAGCTGAGATGAAACCTGTAGCACTTAGTATGTTATACTTGGAGTCGAATGCATATCTGAGTTATACCCACTAACCTTGAGGTAATTTTACAATGTACACAGCTTTAATTGTTGGAAGGCACGGCTACTGTTCTGTACTAAACCTATTTGTCTGTAACACATTTTTTAAGATTTTTGACAGTCTTCGGTCATTTGTTCAGCAATGTTTGGTAACAATTAAATGCTTACATGAAGGCCCTGTACTTAGGTGTATGTTAAAGATCTTCATTGTATGCTCATACAAAAAATAAACTTGGAGTTTAAAAAAAAAATCATGAAACAGGCCAACAGGTTACTGGGGCCTTTGAATCCCTTTCTTCAGGGCTTATGTCTTGTAGTGCAGCCATGGACCACCAGTGTTCTGAAAGTATCTAATAAGTTGTACTGTAGCTTGTGGAGCAGTATTCAGCATTCCGAATTGAATAATAGCAGTCAGCCAGTGAGCCTTTCTTCGATGCAAGCAGCCTGAATATTTACATATAACATCAAGTTATACTACATTTTGGTAACTTTTAAACGCCTTCCTCCTAGCATTTTGTTTGAACCTAATTTCCACTTTAATCTTAGTGGTGACTGCTTCTTTCTGCAACTAGCCCACGTCTCTTCATACCACACAACGCTGTATCAACAGAAGTATATTTGCATGTATGTATTTCAAGGACCCATTGTATTTTATAAATGTGAAATGTAGTTAGCCCCTGCTTATTGAGCTTACAGACCCCACAGTTATAGAAGACGTTCTATAGGAATTTATTACTATGTTTTCATACAACTGCATTTGATGAAGCGGCATATTTGTATGAATTTATAAACCTGACAATGAACTACGATAGTAGTACAAACCGTAATAATTTAACACAACAAAAATGACCTTGGATCACAAAAGAGAAGTCACGGAGTAGGAGACAAAGCACAGAAGATGTCAGCACTTGCAACAAAGGTTACAGTTATATTGTGCTCTGAACTTCCAGGTAACTGGTAGCTGGCCAAGTAAGAACAAAATGACAAAGAGTAGTGACTTTATACTGCTGTGATCTAGAAAACAGGATACATTTATAGTGGAAACAAGGAAACATCAAGCATTTGCAATGTCTGTTGTTTTTCAGACCTTTCTTAGTAGCAATTTAACAGAAGCAATCACCTTTGGTGTCAACTTGCTCATACTCACCTATGTAGCCTTTAAGAGCAGTACACCAGGGAGAGATAAAGCACTTACATTGTAGGGATGCTTAATAAGCCAGCCTACTGCTTTCTACATACTATTACATTTACAGCTAAACGCATTTAAATATGTGTAAATTACCTAAAAATGAGGCTGCATTATGCAGATTTGGAGTACTAATTGGGAGGCCAGCAATTAAACCCAAGACATGGTAATTAAACTGAGCATTGTTCAGTTGTTAAGATTTAGGTCCACTTAGTACGTGACTGTAAAATCAAACATAATTGTTCCTTTTACCTCAAACACCATGCACAGGGTAATTATGTGAAGGACCTATATCTTCTATAGATGTAAATAGAAAGCTAATCAGATACCCAAGGGGACAACACAAGTCAAAACTTAATAAAGGCAGCCTGCTGACATTAAATAGCAATAGTGCCTTAAGGTTTATGGTAAAGAGTAAGATAGCTTAATGAGTTGAAGTTATAGTCTTATAGAGCCTTGCCCTATATGCTTGAAGCTTGGCTTGATGTAAATAAGGTTACTTCTGTGGATATTTTCCCTTTTAGATTATTTCAGTGGTGACATATTAATATGAATAATCCTTGCCATCAATGTTTAGCAGCTTGCTAATATCCCTAACTTTACAATAACGTGTCTGTCCTTTTTTATGCATGTAAAACATAAAAATGTGCTAGTTAGAGCTTTCCAAAATAGCGTACAGACCTCCAGGGCTGGATTTCCCACAAGGCCAACCAAGGCCTGGCCTCGGGGCAGCAGGGAGTTGAGGGGCAGCAGGGGTGTGGAATCCCTATCTCCCAATGCCCAGACGGGTAGTTGTTTTCTACATTTAGCCCTGCTTTGGGCAAGCAGAGCTAAATGTACAGCGGGGAAGCCGCCGCTTGTTTTGTACAAGTGATCTCGGTAAAGTCGTCGAGATCACTCGTATGCAGGTCTGCCATTCTCCATGGGGCGGGTCGTATTGAGGAACCTGGCCTTGGGGCAGCAGAGGGAGTAAATCCGGCCCTGCAGACCATATTGGCACACATTTTGAGGTGCAAATATTAGCTTTATCACTAATTTTGGAACTTTTCTTTGATTAAGGTTCCAATTGTGGACTTTGGTAGGAGGGGAGAACTCTTTGCACTTGGGCAGGAATTATATTTTTTTAGACTTTTAAGTCTATATTTGCATAAATGGGCACCCCAAAATATGGGGCTCCCAGGCTGTCTCTGAAGCTTAACAACTTGGACATGAAGGTATTTCTATATCGAGGTAGTGCATTAAAATTCAAAGGGGTCTGGTGAATAAAATTTTCATTAAGCCGAGGTCCAAACCATGGTCCCAATAGAACAGTCACTCTGTTCATGTCCATAGAGCGGTCTGCCATTTAAGCTGCATTCACAGCAACGGCTGCACTGCAAAGCACAGCTACTGGTGTGTGTTCCCAGGCACAGTGCTGATTAACCAATTGTAGCGCATTGCACTGTTTATTTTTAAAACATTTTTGTGTAGAAGTCCCTTCCTGCATTTACATACACATGCCTTACGCACAGGTGTTCATTAGAATCAGATGGCAGGGGCTGGCAAGTTTTTTTGTTTTTTTTATCACCTTTTTAAATTGTTTGTTCTTTTATCGTTTTCCATCACAAGGGAGCTAACAAGCCCCTAAGTGACAGCATTTGGAGGCTCCAGGTTCTCTTTATGGTCTAACTGACCCCTGATGTCTTTCCTGTTCTCCAATACAGATAATCAAGCACAGGAATGTTGAAATTCTAACAGAGCTGCACATCCGACAGTTTATTAAAAAAAAAAATCAGAAAGTTTATACCATCCAGGAATGTGCTTGATAGATTGTATACCCGGCACTTCAGCTGGCTTGTGACGATCATGGTTAATACAAGTAATCAGGGTGGCTGTAGCCCTCAAATTACTGGTGTCATAGCTGATCACATGTGCAGCACCATGGCAACTGCAATACATATTAAAGCTAAAGTGGTACTTTTCTTGGCTGTAAGGGTTGGGG
>NW_017306580.1:936147-1028158 GCF_000935625.1 Nanorana parkeri
TAGTTCTCCTTTAACAAGCAGTAAAAGAGTTTTAATACAAGCCTACCATGACCTCTCTAGCTGCTTGTACTATGAAGTAATTCATGCTCAAAGGTCACAATAGAGTCTCTAATTTTAGGTTTTAGTAAGTTTCTTGCAGCTTACAAGTACCTGGTGTTTGTTAACATTAGAGGGCCGGCAGGCTGGCAAGATTCTGCTTCTATAAAAGAAAAAAAATAAAGGGGAAGAAAGCTGTGATTTCATAGCCTTTCTTTTAAATGAAATAGCCATATAGTGTAGCTTATGGCTGTATTTTCTCTGCCAGGATGACAGGTGTAGCATACAGGCCGTCAGGCAGTAGAAATTAATGGCAGGTGGCAGCTGTGCACCAACATACATGAATCTGAGTGGCTACATGAATACAGGGCTGTATGTGCCTCCTCAAATGCAGACAGTCTGTATGCATGTAGCGGCTCAGATTGTGTATTTGCATATATATGCCTATAAATCCTGAGGGTTTTGTTTTAAAGACCTTTTACTGCTTGTTCATATTATGCTAATTTAATTTGCATATTCTGGGCACGGGCCCATTTTAATGACTGATCTAATTAATTCTGTGCACTTAATAATGTAGTGCTACTTTGCAGTGAACTACTGTAAAGTGTATTAGAGCTATATACTTATGCAAACATTGTCATACATAAATTTTTTTTTTCTTTCGATGAGCTATGTCAATTTATTCCAGTTATTTTATTTAGTAATTTTTTAAAGTTTACCAAAAATGTTTAAATGGCTAAAAGAACCACTATCATGACTAATTATGTACTCAACAATATTCAATATTGTCATTCATAAATACATTCACTATTGTAGTTTATTTTATTTCACATGCCTTTATTTTTCTTCTTTACATATTTTCATGCAGCCCAAGATGTCTAGCAACAGTGAATGAGACTGGAGATGGGGCAAACTAACAATACCATTGGTGCCTATAGTGGTCACCTTTTAGTTATATTATTATTTCTTTTAACTGTGTCAGAGTTATAAATTGTAGTTTTAAAAGAAACAGTTTTTAACAGCACCTGAAGTTGTCTTGCGATATACACTGAGTGGCCAGATTATTATGACCACCCCATCAGTACTTCATTGGGCCACGAGATGACTCCACGAGATGACTTCGTTGGGCCGCCTCGTGATTCCACGAGATGTTGAAAGGTGATGCGAGGAATCTGAGACTGTACTGTTGCCCTTCTGTTGTCTTGTACCAGTCTTGCCACTCTCCGTTCTGCCCTAACATTGACTAGTCGCTGACGGCCACAATTCGCATGTTCAGACCCAGATTTTCGGCTGACAGTCCAGTCTTTAAACACTTTAACAACAGCTGCTGTTTTGCTGATACTCGCTCCATGGCTCCGAGCGCCAACAATCATCCCACGTTCAAAGGCTGTTAAATCGTGTTGTTTACCCATATCTTCAGATACAAATCACTTCTACTGTCGTGGTAAACAACCTGGTTCCCTATTTATAATGGTCTGGCCCTCTAGCAACTTCCACGCGAAATTATAGCTAATTATAGCTAATTTGCCTACAAACGTCAGGTGGTCATAAAAATCTGGCCACTCAGTGTATGTATGTGTGTATATGTGTATGTTTGTTATTATTCTGAGGGACAACTCAGAATAATAACGTGCTGGATTAGTGTGGTCCTAGTTCATTTTATGACTTAATTGCTGTGCTGTATGTGTATGGGCCAATGCCTTGGCTGGCGCCCGTGCAGAAAGTTTCAAAAAATGTTTAATCGATCAAAAAGGTGGTGGGGGGGGGGGTGTAGTTCTCCTTTAACAAGCAGTAAAAGAGTTTTAATACAAGCCTACCATGACCTCTCTAGCTGCTTGTACTATGAAGTAATTCATGCTCAAAGGTCACAATAGAGTCTCTAATTTTAGGTTTTAGTAAGTTTCTTGCAGCTTACAAGTACCTGGTGTTTGTTAACATTAGAGGGCCGGCAGGCTGGCAAGATTCTGCTTCTATAAAAGAAAAAAAATAAAGGGGAAGAAAGCTGTGATTTCAGAGCCTTTCTTTTAAATGAAATAGCCATATAGTGTAGCTTATGGCTGTATTTTCTCTGCCAGGATGACAGGTGTAGCATACAGGCCGTCAGGCAGTAGAAATTAATGGCAGGTGGCAGCTGTGCACCAACATACATGAATCTGAGTGGCTACATGAATACAGGGCTGTATGTGCCTCCTCAAATGCAGACAGTCTGTATGCATGTAGCGGCTCAGATTGTGTATTTGCATATATATGCCTATAAATCCTGAGGGTTTTGTTTTAAAGACCTTTTACTGCTTGTTCATATTATGCTAATTTAATTTGCATATTCTGGGCACGGGCCCATTTTAATGACTGATCTAATTAATTCTGTGCACTTAATAATGTAGTGCTACTTTGCAGTGAACTACTGTAAAGTGTATTAGAGCTATATACTTATGCAAACATTGTCATACATAAATTTTTTTTTTCTTTCGATGAGCTATGTCAATTTATTCCAGTTATTTTATTTAGTAATTTTTTAAAGTTTACCAAAAATGTTTAAATGGCTAAAAGAACCACTATCATGACTAATTATGTACTCAACAATATTCAATATTGTCATTCATAAATACATTCACTATTGTAGTTTATTTTATTTCACATGCCTTTATTTTTCTTCTTTACATATTTTCATGCAGCCCAAGATGTCTAGCAACAGTGAATGAGACTGGAGATGGGGCAAACTAACAATACCATTGGTGCCTATAGTGGTCACCTTTTAGTTATATTATTATTTCTTTTAACTGTGTCAGAGTTATAAATTGTAGTTTTAAAAGAAACAGTTTTTAACAGCACCTGAAGTTGTCTTGCGATATACACTGAGTGGCCAGATTATTATGACCACCCCATCAGTACTTCATTGGGCCACGAGATGACTCCAATCTGCCTGATTGTTTAATTGTAATTACCAAATTTATTCAGTAGACATTGTAACAGGCATGTTACAGTGTTTTTTAATAAAGTATTTAGAGATAGCATGGGAACTGGAGTGTTCCAAAATCTCATGCTCTAGTAAATCATGAATCTCTTTGAGTATTGAATAGAAAAAACTGTGCATGATGAGATTAACTTTTACTCTACTAAATGATTTTCAATAAAGAGGATGGTCCAGTGTAAGACTAATAAGACAGAAAATCCTTACATTTTTCAACCTTTTAATCTATTGGAGAATTTGGGAAAATAGTTTAATTTTACTTTACATTCACATCATTGTGGACAATTAAGTGGCCCAGATAACCCCTATTACCTATTAACTTGTGTCATGGCAACAATTTACCACCACCCACTAAGGACACTGGCCCAGTGCATTCCCACACCACTTTTGGGAATAGCCTGGTGCTAGTACCAGTCTGGTGTTTTATGAGAGTGGCCTTATCTTATGGCAGATTTAACCCCTTCATGACTGAGGCCCTTTTTTCCATTTTTGCACCCATGTTATATTCCACATTTTAGGCCTGAAAATGACGTAAAACCCCCCAACATTATAAATTGCAGTCATAAATGTCAAATATTGGTCTTACAGAGAAGCAACTTTTACAAGAATCTGAATAGCCAGTCTTACATGGTTATTCACTAAAGGGTGAAGAGTTTAGAGAAGGAAGGAGAAGGACAACATAGCTGAACTGGAAAGTGAGCTGAATTGGAGACTTTTTTTTCCATTTCAGCTCTGTTGTCCTAGATTGTTCACTTCTCCTGCCTTCTCCAAACTCTTCACCCTTTACTGAATAACCCTGTTACGGTATATTTAACTCAGGAACAGAAATGAAAAATTATGTCCGCTTACCAGTCCTTAGATGTAGTGGCTATGTTTGTTTTCAGGCTAAGTTCATTTTCTGCAAGTATTCCAAAAAAATATCTGTTAATCATGCCAAAAATGTTGTGTCCTTGTAACTTTCTGTGCAATTAACTGAAATATCAAACAATGTTATCAGACTTCCCAGCTATCTTCTGTTAACTACTCCCCTCTATGCAATAGAGGAGAGAAGAAGGTGCTTGTAGTCCAAATAATCAGCCTAGGGTGTAAATACAGTACAGTGATCATTGTCACACTAGAACAGGAACTCTGACAGCAGATGCCCTTGTCTGTCAGAATACACAAACTGTTTTGCTGAACGTTTTCCACCCAGCCGGGCCATCTACAGATACAATTTGGCTGATTTAGCATGAAAAAGCTAAAATTTCATCCGTGTATGGCCAGCTTTACCCTTGAAGAGATTTCCTAAAGTGCTTCACGGCAGCCACAGATAAGGCGGGAGGTGTCAAGTAGAGGGTCTAGGCTTACCTAGATTACCGAGATTGTTAACACAACTATCCAACACTCCTCCCATGCCAAGGTCCTAGGTATCATCCTTGACTCGGACCTCACCTTTCTTCCCCACATCCAATCACTATCCAAATCCTGCCCCCTTCACCTTCGTAACATCTCCAAAATACTCCCCTTCCTCACCGAGGAAACTACAAAATTACTCATCCACTCACTTGTTATCTCTCGTCTTGACTATTGCAACTCCCTCCTCATTGGCTTACCTCTACACAGGCTATCCCCCCTTCAGTCCATCATGAATGCAGTTGCCAGACTCATTCGCCTAACCAACCGCTCAGTGTCTGCAACCCCCCTCTGTCAATCCCTGCATTGGCTTTCACTCGCCCCAAGGATAAAATTCAAAATATTAACAATCAATAACAAAGCCATCCACAACTCTGCCCCCGGCTATATCTCAAACCTTGTCTCAAAGTATCACCCTAACCATCCGCTCCGCTCATCCCAAGACCTCCTGCTTTCTAGCTCCCTTGTCAACTCCTCCCATGCTCGCCTCCAGGACTTCTGTAGAGTCTCTCCCATTCTCTGGAACTCTTTACCCCAACCTGTCCATCTGTCTCCCACCTTGACTGCCTTTAGGCATCCCCTAAAGACTCATCTCTTCAGGGAAGCCTATTCCACCTCAACCTAACCACTCCACCATCACATTCTCTCCCCACACAGCTACCTCCTCATGTATCACTTCCCCCTCCCTTTTAGATTGTAAGCAGTCATGGGCAGGGCCCTCCTTACCATCTTGTCTTGAATTGTATTGTGATTGTAATGTCTTCCTTATATTGTAAAGCGCTGCGCAAACTGTTTGCGCTACATAAATCCTGTATAATAATAAAAATAATACCTTAAAATCCTCTCCAACAATCAAGAATAATTAATTGGTGAGTATTGGGGGCCTATATGCATGTGGTTATGTAATGTACATTTAAGCATAACATACTGTATCTACCTTCTTCGTCTCTCAGTTGTGACTTTTAGTTGTAAAGGGCAGGAATGATCCCCACCATCTTCCTCATATAGGCCTAGAAAGGTGCTGCATTAGACATGTCTGAGGAGAAACATGTAGGACTCCAGGCATGGACAAATTATCCAAACATTCACTGCACACAGTGCAAAAAGGAAAGCACCCACCATCCAGAAGAAATGATTGGGTCAGTAAATACACAGCCTACTCATTGTAAAATGCTCATTAAATGTGATAAAGTTTACATGGATGATTAAGTCCATCAAGTTCAAAATAAAAAAGTTTGAACGAAATTCCACTGGTGTATGGCCAGCTTTAGGCTTTTAGAAACTTCTACGTCATGCCATGTTTATCCCTGAGGGCAAAAGTGACACCACATCTTTGTTGGCGATTAATTTAAAGGGATATCTACAGTGGTAGAGTTCCTCGTGTTGCAAAACCTCCAGAACAGGTTTCAATGAGTGTCTAATCATGACAATGTGACAAGACAGGTCCTGGGAAAAAATACTGTATAACTGCATTCCATCAAAGCTAAAAAATGATTTCTTACACATGGACTTGCATGATGACTTCATTGTCAGAGTACCTGTACAGCTTACTGATAACATCCCACGGACTTTGTGTCTTTGATTCAGAGGTCACCTGAGATTGGACCTGTTGACTGCCCGACCTCCCACACTGTCTCCTAGCTTCTAAGTATACATAACAACATTAAATAACAGTGCCCTATTGTTTTGAGGAATGCCAACAACTATGGGGCTCTGTTCGATGATCCTGTACTCCAGGGCAGAAGGCAGTTTCTAAATCAAACAGCAAATACTTAAGTAGGCTACATACGGTACGAGTTTCTGATAAACCGGCTGAAATTTGCACAGCGGGTATCGCTGTTGGCACTCTTACATCCAGCATCCCTCAATCAGCTGATCGAAGGAGCAGGTTGGAAAATGCCCAGCCGAACAGAGTTTTCAGTAAATCGGCTGCTAACTCCATTTAGGTATTCTGACCGCGGCCGGTGTTCACGGACAGAATACAATGCAAACAGCGGGGGTTCATCCATCAATGCTTGTAAGCGTTGATGGAGGAATCTGTTCTATTTTTTTTAATTCAGCCCGCGGGTTGAATAAAAATAAAATACTTGTGTTTATCCAACTTAATATGTACAATGTAAATAAAGGGGAAAATATAAGTCTTTTATAATTAAGCCAGGACAGGTATAATAATTTAAGACTAAGAGGCATATTTATAAAAGGATTAACTTGCCAATTTGATGTTCTCTCACCCAACATTGCCCAGGCTGTTGTCGTTGTATAAAAAAAAGGTAATAATAATAAGAACTGTTTTGAGGACCAGAGCTGAAATATACTGAAACAATTTGTAAATAGAAAATTTTCTGTATTTCTGTTCCCAACAGTTTTTTTTTTTCTTAATGTATCTTGTCAGGGACAAAAAAATAACTGTCTGGCTCAGGTGAATGTTCAAGACATCTCGGAAATACTAATGATATAATTTAATTAGAATATTTACAGCTATGCTTCCATTCAGTGCAGAGATTCACATCTGCGGGATGCAAATCATCCTATTATAATTTAAAATGTGTCAAGTCATCGTATAAACTGTACATACAAATACCAATTACCTCCATGAGAGGAAATCCATAAACAAAAAGCTAAATCGTAAAAGGAAAATGGAAATGAAAGATGCAATTGGAAAAGGAAACAAAACCAATGTTTTTTTGATATGTTCAGTCATATTGGACATTGATATAGGCTCCCTGCATGAGCAGACCACCATTCCTGGACTGGATTGCAGTTTGTTTCTGCAGTAGTATCTCTCTCGCCCCAAAGCCGGGCCTTGGTTGACAAAGAGTTCTCCCCTCCTACCAAAGTCCACAATTGGCTCCTTAATCAAAGAAAAGTTCCAAAATTAGTGATAAAGCTAATATTTGCACCTCCAAAATGTGTACCAATATGGTCTGCAGGGCCGGATTTACTCTCTCTGCTGCCCCAAGGCCAGGTTCCTCAATGTGCCCCCCATGGAGAATGGCAGGCTGCATAAAAGTGATCGCCGGGTTCATTTGGACAAAACAAGCGGCGGCTTCCCCGCTGTATATTTAGCTCTCCTTGCCCTAAGCAGGGCTAAAGGTAGAAAACAACTACCTACCCGGCGCCCGGAACTGCGTGTCCCGGGCATCGGGAGATAGGAATTTTACACCCCCGCTGCCCCTCTACTCCCTGCTGCCCCAAAGCCGGGCCTTGGATGGCCTTGTGGGAAATCCGGCCCTGGAAGCACATAAGTAGTGAGTTGATTTGCAAGCACTTAAAGTGTAAGTGAAGCTAAAAGAGAAAAAAAAAACCATTGACGGCTAGGATTTTTACTATGTATGTCTCTTTTGTCATAATTGCTGCCTCCCTTGCCTGTCAGCATGTGTGTGCATTGAGCAACGCATGCATCAGTGATGTGTCAACGCAGTGCTGGAGGAGATCACCGGCAAGATAAGTTGGCTATAATGTGCCAATACCCTGTGCATACTAACACATTATCACAAACACCTCCTGGGGCCTAAAGTGAATAATTTATTTTAGTAGTTTACTAATGCTTTAAAATGGTCTCTTCTTAACCTCTTTCTGTCCAGCGGACGTATATAAACGGCCGTACAGGAGCCTTCTAGATGCGGGTGGACGTTTTAAAACTGTCAAAATTTGAAACAACTGGCGATGGCTGTTTATTTACATACAAGCATTCTGACGGTTGTAGAGCTCCACTGCTGCCGGTCCAGGACCCAGGACCGGCACAGCGGCTCTGTGCAGGCAGATCAGAGGGAGATCAGTACAGATCTCTGCTTCTTTGGGGGTCTCTCGATGACAATAGGGGTCTTAAAGACCCCAAATGTCTCCATAAAGAGGACCTGTCACTGTAATTTTGATATCAGATAGGTGACTTCATAGCCCCCTATGTGATAACAAAGTTGTGTAAAAAAAAAATAAAAGTAAAACAAATTAGTCACAAAAAAATTTAAAAAATTAACCACTTGCCCTTTTGTAAATACACGGG
Organism: Nanorana parkeri; assembly: GCF_000935625.1. NCBI lineage: Eukaryota > Metazoa > Chordata > Amphibia > Anura > Dicroglossidae > Nanorana > Nanorana parkeri. The sequence goes on from NW_017306580.1 coordinate 944,550, forward strand.
TGGACGGCAACCTCTTTCCAGCGGGTGGATGTACATGACTTTTTTTTCTGCTTGCGCGCATCCCCCTAGCGCGCGAGAGCAGAATGGCACTGTGGGCCCCCCTCCGCTGCCACTAACCCTCCGCCGCCGCTGGTTATCCCAAGCTACACTGTTCAGCCTGCGGGCCCGGGATTGGCACAGCGACTGGTCACACTGTAAATGGAGGAGACATCAGCATTCTCCCACTTCTGATCTCTCCTCCTCTCTCTCTCTAAAGGCAGAAGCTACATGTATTACATCACTTCCGCCTTTAGCTGTCATTTCTCTGGCTGCTATAGCCAGGAGAAGAAGCTGGTGAAGCAGATCTCTGCTTCACCAGCTTCTTTAGGGGTCCCAAGGTAACATTAGGGATCTTAGAGACCCCTGATGTCTCCACAAAGTGTATATTGGGTAGCAAATAGGGTATCTCTGTGTGCATGCACATATAAACGTAAATACGCGTCAGGTGCGTCTACGTGCGAAAACAACGATTACGCCGCACCTGTTACATAACGCGACGAACGTCGGAGTGTGAGCAATAATTTTAGGGCCATCAATCACTGATAACGCTAAATTGATGAGCAGTGAAAGCTTTTAAAACGTCACCTATAGCCAATTTTAGACATTGTATTTATTTCCGATTTTGCGGGTGAAAGCAATTTTAAAGCTTGAGATGTTTGGTGTCTATTTACCCGACGTGATTCCATATTTTATGTTTTACCAAAAAATTGGGTAATAATAAATGTTTTGTAACATAATGTAGGGAAAACCATTTCTTTTTCCAAATTTTCGGAAATTTTTTCATTATATAGTAAAAAATAAAAACCCCAGTGGTGTATAAATACCACAAAAAGAAAGCTCTGTGTCCCCAAAAATTGGTATAAAATTAATTTCAGTACAGAGTTGCATGACCAGACCAGAAAAATACTGCATGTCTTATTTTGTCTGGTCTGGAATGCAGTGGAACTGCGGGCAGGTTCACACCATTTTCCGAACCAAATGTGGTCCGGAAAATTGTGTGAACCTGCCCTAAATATCAGTCAAAGTACTGCAGTGCAGAATAGTCCATCACAGGAGCGAGCTTGTAGAGGTGGCTACTTTACAGTTCTCAGTTCTCAGAAGGTTCTCACATCCGGCAATAAGATTCAGAATGGCCTTGAAAGTACCCAGACCTCCTGAACACAGGCTTCAGATAGTATGTTCCTGTTAGGTGGTCTGTGGAAACCTGGCTACAAAGGATTACAGACAATTTAAGATAATTGATTAAGCTTTCTAGCTATTAAGTTTATTAGTTTTACTTGTTGGCTGGAATTGCTCTTCCATACTGGATAACTAAGGGTTTGTTCATACCATAACATGTTTTATAATGCACTGTATTTGTGCATTACCTTGTGTTGTGATTCATATTTAATTGTGCCCCAAACCACTTATACTGTATAGTCTAAAATAGCACACCTGCACTGTTATACCACAATGCACAGATACAAATGTCTTTTGTGTTGCCGTGAGCTGTTAAAAATGGCGCAAGATCAATTTTTTGTGCATTGAGGTATGTTGTCAACCCATTCAAAATGAAGTAATGTAAAGAGCATCAATGGCATGCAATGTGATGCAGCCCACAACAGCCAATCAGATTTCAGTTTGAGTAAACTTAGTTGTAGCCCCCATCAGCTTCTGTGATGTGGCTACTAGACATTTGGTAATATCCAGGGCTGTAGTCAGCCTGGCTGGAATTATAGTGGCAGTTATCTGGTTAATTCCAGGTGTCTGGCATTGCTTGTACCCCCTGGGCGGAGTGTGACTCTGTCATATTGTGGGACAGCCAATGAGTGACACCGTAGTGTATGTACAGTACAGCAGCCAATCACTGGGTTTCTCTCAACCAGTGTTGCATGCTGGGATAGGGTACATATATTGGAGGGATTTGCCATGTGCTCAGACTAGCCGGGACCAGCCATGGATTAGGGCTGGGTGCTGTTCAGTCTGCCCCCCAGGCAGGGGCTGACTGGCAACTTTTAGCCCAGGAGCAAATACAACCCAGAGGCCCATGGTGCAGCGGCTTGGCCCAGCTCTTGCTTTGCCTCTTCTCCCGCCCCTGCCTGCCACTTTTGCCATCCATGTAACAGTAGGGTGAATGGTCGGGGGATGTGAGGACTCACTAGTCAGTCCATGAAAGGGGTGACTGGCTGGGGGATGGGCTGCTGGGCTCCCTGCATGGTTCCGCTCCATGTCCGGTACTTAGGCACACTCACCCGTGGGCCACCGGACTTCCAGGCTGTGAGCTGTTGGAAGGATAGTGGGAAGAGCCGGACAGTGTCAAAGTCAGTGTTCTATAATTTTTTTCGACCCCCCCCCCCCATAAATTTTCTTGACCACGTCACTTACGGTGGGGCCGCGTCATCTGAATCAGATTTTTTCGTGAACCCCTTTCTTGATGCACATGCGCACATGGAAGTAACACAGCAGATACATTTCTTGGTTGAGCAAAATTATAGCACACTGATAGTGGAGGAAGGCCTTGTCAGTTCTGTGCAGGCATGTGACCGCTGCACCCCTTTTAGTTCTGTGACTGACTTCAAGCTGTAGAGGGACTACAACTCTCAGCACATTATACAGCCATGCAGAATAATACCATCAGCTATAGAGGACTACAAATCCCAGCAAAACATTATACAGCAATGCAGAATAATAGTATATTAAATTGCTACATGCTCTTTGCTGCTCTGCTCTGGGGTGTCAGTCTGATGTCTTGGTCAGAAGGTCTCAGAAGGGGTGTGGAAGGTCCCAGAATGGGTGGGGAGGGTCTTATCAGGGGGAGGGGTGTGTGCGGATGGCGGAAGAGCTGTAAGCAGGCACCATGTGGTTTCCCAGAAGGTCTAACACAGCTGAATCAATTTGAAAAATTAAAGCGCCGGTATCAGTTTTTAGTATCAGGGAACTCTCACCAATACTGGTATCAGGGCGTCCCTGGTTTGAATGCCTTTGTAGGTGTCAGAAATCATGTGTAATAACACTAGCTAAGACTCTGTCACCCAGCATGCATGCACAGTCCTGCTCCGCTCCCCTTATGCTTTTTCTGTGAAGAGTTTATAACACAGAGTACAGAGGTCAGGGTGTGATGCTCAGTGCAGAAGTCAGCGGTATGATGCTCAGTGCAGAGGTCAGTGGTGTAATGCACAGTGCAGAGGTCAGTGGTGTAATGCACAGTGCAGAGATCAGTGGTGTGAGGCACAGGGCAGAAGTCAGCGGTGTGATGTACAGTGCAGAGATCAGCAGTGCGATGTACAGTGCAGAAGTCAGTGGCATAACACACAGTGCAGAAGTCAGTGGCATAACACACAGTGCAGAAGTCAGTGGGGTAACGCACAGTACAGAGGTCAGCTGTGTGACGTAGAGTACAAAGGCAAGTATTAACACTACTGCTGAGGTGAGGTTGTGAAGCACAGTGCAGAGGTCAGCGGTCTAACGCATAGTGCAGTGGTCAGTGATGTATGCACAGTACAAAGGTCAGTAATAACGCACAGTGCAGAGGTCAGCAGAGTGACGCACAGTGCAGAAGTCTGCAGTGTAATGTAGAGGTCAGTATGTAATGCAGTGCAGCGGAGTAATGTAGAGGTCAGTATGTAACGCAGTGCAGCGGTGTAATGTAGAGGTTAGAATGTAACGCAGTGCAGCGGTGGAATGCAGTGGTCAGAATGTAACGCATTGCAGAGGTCAGCAGTGTAAAGTAGAGGTCAGTATATAATGCAGTGCAGTGGTGTAATGCAGAGGTCAGTATGTAACGCAGGGCAGGGATCAGCGGTGTAATGTAGAGGTTAGAATGTAACGCAGTGCAGCGGTGGAATGCAGTGGTCAGAATGTAACGCATTGCAGAGGTCAGAATGTAACGCATTGCAGAGGTCAGCAGTGTAATGTAGCGGTCAGTATGTAATGCAGTGCAGAGATCAGCAGTCTGTATGCAACGCAGTGCAGAGGTCAGCGGTCAGTATGTTACGCAGTGCAGCAGTCAGCATGTAACACAGTGCAGAGGTCAGCATGTAACGCATTGCAGAGGTCAGCAGTGTAATGTAGCGGTCAGCATGTAACCCAGTGCAGAGGTCAGCAGTCAGTATGTAATGCAGTGCAGAGATCAGCAGTCAGTATGCAACACAGTGCAGAGGTCAGCGGTCAGTATGTTACGCAGTGCAGCAGTCAGCATGTAACACAGTGCAGAGGTCAGCATGTAACGCAGTGCAGATGTCAGCATGTAACGTAGTGCAGAGGTCAGTATGTAACGCAATGTAGCGGTCAGTATGTAACACAGTGCAGAGGTCCGTATGTAATGCAGTGCTGAGGTCAGCGGTCAGTAACGCAGTGCAGCAGTCAGCATATAATGCAGTGTAGCGGTCAGTACCGCAGTGCAGCAGTCAGCATGTAACGCAGTGCAGAGGTCACACAGAAAGAACAGGGACTTACAGTGACTCTTTTCCTCTCCTGTTTCAGGTGCTGTGCCATCCTCTTTCCTCTCCTGGTGGGGGTGGGTGGGGGGAGCAGCAAGGTTTCCTGCACATTTTCAGGTGATTCCAGCCACTTCCTGCTGTCCTCCCTTTAGGACCCAGGCAGACAGTCAGTAGGAGTGCAGTCTCCCTCCCAGCCAATAGCAGAAGAAGTGGGCAGAGGGAGCTGCCGAGGAGCTCGAGCACTACACAGGATAATGACAGGCAGCCAAAGAGCTTCTTCTCCTCCTCCCGGCTGCTGCAGGAGGAGAGGGGAGAGATTAAAAAAACGATTGCCGCTGTGCCGGGTAGGGGCCATTTTTACAGCCACCAGAGAGGCCCGGGGGGCAATTGCCACCTTGCCCCCCTGCCCAGTCCGCCCCTGCCCCCAGGCTAGGTCTGAGGCCTGGGGGTGGGCTTAGGCTGAGTGAGGGAAATGTTTCCCTGAGCTCCTTCAACATGGAGGAGGTCTGTGTTGCTGGAGAGGAAGAGACCTTGGACCAATGATGGCTCTTGAAGTTTCCTGAAACCTGAGAACTTCTGGAGCATGGCCAGTGTCTTTCCTGTTGAGGATCTATATTCATACTTGCTCATCTGCTACTTCAGTTGCTATCCACTGCCTCCCAAGTGGGTTTACACTGATATGCCAACCAGGTCTGGTGAGTCTGGAGCTTATGTCTGTTGCGCCTTGGAGGCTTGGGATCCCTATACCCTCTCTCCCCAGTGAAAATGTTCAATAAAAGTTATTCTGCATTATATTACTGGAGTGGACATCAGTTTGTGGGCACTAGAAGAAGGGCGGTTAATGCTAATGGAAGGGTGGTTAATGCTAATGGAAGGGCAGCTGAAGATCCTACCCTAGACAGACTAGAGATGAACCGGGCATTCAGGGGGTGAGCGCTACATAGTGAAAAATTATTACTGATTGGTCGCTAAGAGTTCTGCACTTTGAATGTTATCATAGCTCTTTGCATGGCTTTAGTCAACTAGTCCACATGTACTAGGAAAGTAGCTATTTGTAAATTAGGTATGCAATAAAGCCGCCTATACTGTGGTTATTCCTGCAGACCGCAAAAATTGTTTTCCTGGAGATGTGTCTCTTATGAGATAACTGGGGCAGCGATTGTAGTATAAACAAGTAGACATGTGCGATTTCGGTTCGTTCCGAAATTCGTTTTGGATGAATTTTCGGAGATTCGGATGCATCCGAATTCCGAATTAAAGCTAAGCCGAATGCAAACGAATCCGAAATTCCCGATTTCCCGAAAATCGTTATTAAACGAATTTCGTTGCAGCAAAACGACATTAGGAAAAAGAAAATACAACAGTTACCTTCTCCAACAGTTCTATGGTTAAAGTACAGAAGCAATAGCATAGAGGGTAGGGGACAGGTTTGCCATTGTTAAGGTTGCAGGTTCTAGTCCCGTTTAAGGTAGTGGGTAAAGATTTTTTTTTCTTTGCTTTTGAATTGGCATTCTCCTATTGACCTAAATGTAATTTCTCATTTTGCTATTGGACGAATTCCGTTGCAGCAAAATTACATTTTTTTTTTTTTTTACCCTACCCATTCACTAAAGGGTTAAATCAAATAGTTAGTAAAAAGTCCAGACTTTTGACAAAATCCTTTAATTGAAAAAAAAACAGTCAATTTTTGACTATTGCTTTAATAAAAAACATTTTAAAAAATGGCTCCATCGATGTAATCCAGAGTCAGGATGAGGATGCAGGACCCCCGCCAAAATAAAAAAAGTCCCGCTGCAGACGACCAACCGAATCCGAAAACTAGCCGCAAAAAAATGAGATTCTGTTTGAAAGTCAACAGATGGTCGGAGCGAGCCATGACGTCACGGCTCGCTCCGCCCATTTGACATACTCAGCTGTCAAATGCTACATATTGCATTCATATATATCAAATGTTTCTATGGTTTAATTACAGAGGCTATAGAGTAGTGGTTAAAGGACAGGCTTGCCATTGATAAGGTTGCAGGTTCTAGTCCAGGCCACAGCGTGTGAAGTTTTTTTCTTTTTTCATAATTTAATTTCGGACCCGAAAAACGAAACTAAACTAATTTTTTTTTTTTTCAAAACGAAACTAAACTAAACTAATTTTTTGCTGGTGCACATGTCTATAAACAAGTGCCAATTTTCTTGTTATGATTGAGTAAATTGATGGTTACATGTTTTATAAAAAGATTTTATTAAGGTGATATGAATATGAACCACATTACAAGACTGTAGTTATTTTTAAATGGTAATGGTTTATACAGTAATATTTCCAAACAAAATTAAAGTGCCCAATATATCATTTTGTGAAATATCTACAGTATGTTGTTAGTTAGGTAAAGCGATACATATAGTAATGAAGAACTTTTTGGAACTTAAATTAAAAAAGTACCTCAGTATAATTAAAGGAAAACTTCTTCTGCAAATGAAATGCCAGTTTTGAACTGGCTTGTCTGGGTAGTTGGTTGCTTTGTGTTTCAGGGAAAGGGGGAGAGGGGGGGGCAGATGCCAGACTGCACTGTCAGGGGCTACTCTGTCTGGTGTCCCATCCAGTTCACTGATATGACTGGTTGCCAGGAGCTTGGCGGGACTTCAGCCAGAGCATCTAGCTCAGCTCCTGGCAACCGGTCATGTCAGTGAGCTGGGCAGGAGGCTGCACAGAGTGTCACAGATTGCTAAGAGTTCTCAGCAACATGGGATGCTGTGGCCCCCAGCCCTTGCCCCTTCAATGAGATGCCATTAGAAGCCTGCCTCAGTATAGGGACAGCCCTGGCCTTTGTTACCACACTGTGATTCAATTCTTCCCACCCTGCCATAACTAGTGTAATGTTTGCATTTGTAATACGGTGGTTCAGAGCATGCCATAGATCCCATCTCCCTGTATTCCAACTGCAGTAGAGTCCGGCAGGGACAGGGGGAGGAGGAAAACAGAAATGCCTTGTGGTAACAATGGTCTTGTGAAGTCACAGGCTGGCCAGACACTGAATAAATCATGAGGTACTAAATAGCTGAACTGTTTAAGCCCCCCAAATTGCTTTCTAAATGCACTTATACTTTAACCTATACTGGAATATAAACTTTGGAAATGTTGCACATCCATATACATCTCATTCCACTTTTTTCTCTAACAGTGTTTGTTCTGAAGTTCGAAAAAGTAGTTTTTATAACTCATGTTCCCTGCTGATTGGAGAGTTCTAGTTCTGACTCAGCAGACAAAGTATCAGACCTCTGCAGGTAGACCACTGCTTCCACACAGTAAGGGTCCTTCTCTAAAGCATACTGGCAGGGAACAGGTTTTTTTGCTCAAGTCGTGGCTGCTTTCTAAAGAAAACAAACTGTAAGGCTTTTCACACCTTGTGTTTTAATGCACTTGGAATGTATTTAAACTGTTCAACTGGGCTTTTTCTTAACACTTAAATATTTTAGTTATTATTTCATGGCTACAAGTAATGCAATACCAAAAAGTAGAATAGCAAACTTATTAAAGTGCTCCAGTATTCTGACTCTCTGGTGACAATCAACATTTTAAACCCAAGACATGTAGTTTAGCTCAATACATGAATATTAAGAAATTCTGGCTAAAGACGCTGTTTCAAAGAAATAAATAGCAAATATATAAGATAAAAAAGCTGCCGTGCTAATTAAATAAATTATATCAGACAGATGCACCGCACTGATCAATAATCACAATATTGTGTGAATAAGAAAGTGCTAGATATCAAATGAATCAGATATAAGCCAATATAGTTCATAAATACTCATAAATAATAAAACGTGCCTCTCATTGTAATATCTCCAGTAGAGATTATGTGCAAATTGATAATTTTAGTCCACCATTAATTGATGCACATAAGATGACAAAGTGCCAAGATGTAAATAACCATCAGTGATAAGTCCTTCTTATATCTATAGTGCTCAAACTCCCGGTGACTGTGAAATCCACCACACTCACCAGACTTCCATATTCAAAGAAGCATAACGATCTCAGATCGCAATCACAGTGAACAATTGCTGCTCCACTCGCAGTAAGAACTTCCTCCTCCACTCTGTGCTCTTTTACTAGAAAGCTTCCGGTTCAGGTGAGGTTGTTTACAAAATGTATCCGTTCCCCAGAGAGGATAATAAACACATAGTGTACCCGAAAATAAGACACTGTCTTATTTTTGGGTACACTATTTTTGGCTCAAAAAAACACACTAGGTCTTATTTTCAGGGTAGGTCTTATTTAAAAAATTTTTTTTTATGTACAACAATCCACACTTATTCATGTACAACAGTCACAGTACAGAGGTCAGCAGTGTGATGCATAGTAGAGTGGTCAGCGGTGCAATGCAGAGTGCAGTGGTGTAACACACAGTACAGAGGTCAGCTGTGTGACGTAGAGTACAAAGGCAAGTATTAACACTAGTGCTGAGGTGAGGGTGTGAAGCACAGTGCAGAGGTCAGCGGTCTAACACATAGTGCAGTGGTCAGTGATGTATGCACAGTACAAAGGTCAGTAATAACGCACAGTGCAGAGGTCAGCAGAGTGACACACAGTGCAGAAGTCTGCAGTGTAATGTAGAGGTCAGAATGTAATGCAGTGCAGCGGAGTAATGTAGAGGTCAGTATGTAACGCAGTGCCGGGGTCAGCGGTGTAATGTATAAGTCAATATGTACGACAATCCACACTTATTCATGTACAACAGTCCATATGTATACAGGGCAATCAGGGGTACCGTACCTTTCCAAGAGCAATTTGCTAACCAATCGCTGGCCAGAACGAGCGAAGCGCACTTTCACTATTGATTCCTCACAGGCGGAGTGCATTTGGTATCACTCCGACTGTGACAGGAGCCGGCGCTATAGAGGAGGCATCGGCTTATGTGGCTCTGCTCCCTCCTGTGCCGCCTCGCTTCCTCTAGCGCTGGCTTCGTTGGCACCGCTGATTCTCTCCCGCAGCTCTTCAAGTTCCCCTTATGCCACCACCGGCCCCAGGAATGGTCACAACTAGGTCTTATTTTCGGGGTAGGCCTTATATTTTAGCAATTCCCAAAAATAGTACTAGGTCTTATTTTCGAGGTAGGTCCTTTTTTCGGGAAAACAGGGTAATATGCCAAAACAGGTTTTTATTTTTAAAACGTATAAAAACACTTACAAGTTTCCCAGAAAAAAAATAATTTTTCAAAAAATATTTCAGTCTGTCATGAACAAGCCAGTTGAATAATCACACAATCTCAAGATCCTTCCAACTTAGCGTGTCCTAAGGTCAGTGCATGCCCAACTCTTTCAGTTGAAAGAGGTGGACATGCACTGAGGTTAGGACACACTAAGTGGGAAGGATCAGTTGCATCACTTTATTTGCATCAATTAATGGTGGACTTTATAATTATCAATTTCCACATAATCTCTACTGGAGATGTTATAAAGAGACATATTTTAATATTTGAGTATTTATGAACTATATTGGTTTAAATGTGATTTATTTGACATCTAGCACTTTATTATTCACACATTATTATGATTATTGATTAGCACTGTGCATGTTTTTGATCTAATTTAGCTCTATACAGGCTGGTGTACACAGGCCTTGTATGGAGAAATAAATGAAAAGTGCACATGGATCTCAAATTGATATTAAATATACACAAGCTGTAAAAAAAATGTAATGCTACCTGACTCTATTTGATAGAATTATGTTTTCTCTTCTGAATGCACACACACACACACAAACATTAAAATAAAAATAGCTGGCAAATTGGCAAGGAAGCATCTCTGGTATGATAACCTTTGTTTGACTGATAAGTCAGGAGCTGGCAGGATTTTGTGGTCCCCCATCACTCCTCCAATTTGTTTGGCTCTTTCTATATCCTTTTTCACTTCTCTTTCTCTATCTCTCTTTATAATAGCCCCCCTCTTCACTTTTCCTGTGCTCTTCCTTCATTTACTTTTAAATAGTGTCATGGACATTCACAATACAGTGATGCTTTGAAAATGTAGCTATACAATGATTATGTTGGATAGAATGAATATTTCTTCACTCTTTTTATAACAGCCCTCCTGTCCACTTCTATGTTCCCTCCAAGCTCTTCATTTACTTTACTTCCTCCGTCACATTCTAACACATTCTGGCTATTATTACAAGAAACAAAAAATAAAAACACCACAAGGGAAACAGTCTGACACTTACCGCTTTTGTTTCTCAGGTTATTGTCACCAAGTGTCTTATTTTTGCAATTGTTTCTGAAATAACCTTTACTTGTGTTTGTTAGATACATGTGCTATTTACCTGTATCCATATTGTATGTATATACAGTTGTGCTCATAAGTTTACATACCCTGGCAGAATGTATGATTTCCTGGCCATTTTTCAGAGAATATGAATGATAACACGAAAACCTTTTCTGTCACTCATGGGTAGTGTTTGGCTGAAGCCATTTATTATCAATCAACTGTGTTTTACTCTTTCCCAATCATAATGACAACAGAAACTACCCAAATGACTCTGATCAAAAGTTTACATAACCCAGTTCTTAATACGGTGTGTTGCCCCCTTTAACATCAATGACAGCTTTAAGTCTTTTGTGGTATGTGTGGATGAGGCTCTTTATATTCTCAGATGGTAAAGCTGCCCATTCATCCCGGCAAAAGCCTCCAGGTCCTGTAAATTCTTCGGCTGTCTTGCATGAACTGCACGTTTGAGATCTCCCCAGAGTGTCTCAATGATATTGAGGTCAGGAGACTGAGATGGCCACTCCAGAACCTTCACTTTATTCTGCTGTAGCCAATGACAGGTCGACTTGGCCTTGTATTTAGGATCATTGTCATGTTGGAATGTCCAAGTACGTCCCATGCGCAGCTTCCGGGCTGATGCATGCAAATTGTCCTCCAGTATCTTTTGATAATATACTGCATTCATCGTGCCATTAATTCTGACCAACCTTCCTGTGCCTTTTGTAGCTCACACATCCCCAAACCATCAGCGATCCACCTCCGTGTTTCACAGTAGGAATGGTGTACTCTTCATCATAGGCCTTGTTGGTTCCTCTCCAAATGTAGCGTTTATGGTTGTGGCCGAAAAGCTCAATTTTGGTCTCATCATGCATAGAATAAAAATATATATTGTTTATACATGATATCATGGATGTATTTACTTTATGACTTTGAGACCTTAAAGCAACCCTCTTGTAAAAATGATTTCCAGTAAAACAGTTGGCCCTTCAAAAAACTATAATAAATCTCTTACCTGCTCCAATGTGGAGAAAGTGTCCTCCAAGGTCTCTGCAAAAGTTGACACTTTGCGAATGATGATCTCTTGTGTTTTCCACTAGCTCCTGTTGCTCCACATTAATACAATATTCTGTAGTGATGTGGGAGTTTGCAGGAGGGTCCACGGAGCTCAACAGTTTATGCAGAGACTTTCTACTGGCAGCCAAAGTTTCCATCCCAAGCTATGTAATTTGACTCTAAAAGGACTACAGTACATGGGAAAAAGCCAAAGATGCTTCTGGACTACATGTCCCAATGTAGCTCAACCAATGTTGCTCAAGTTGAGCAGAGTTCTCAATGCGGGGACTAAGGCTAAACGTACAGGCATGCTGTGTGTCGGCATCTCAACTCGTATTTCTGATCGAAAGCATGCAGAATTCTCAGAAATTCAAGATGACATGCATACCATGTGATAGTAAGGGAAAGCATTCAAGGAGAGCCTTTGGTAGTTGTAATGGCTCATCTAATACAAGTTTCTTAAAGTGAACCTGTGTTTTTCCCAAACGTGGGAAGCAGTCTTTTTCTTTTATATCAACATGCATTTATCCTTGAACCACATTTATTAACGTTTTCTCAGCATAATGCCCCATGCTCAGGATCCATTAGTAAATGTCAAGTAGCTATATTTGCTATAGCACTAAATATATAGGTCTATATCTATGTGAGGCCCTGGAGAGAACAGTGATGGGAATCAATCAGCATGGTTTACAATTAGCATGTCCACATGGCATTGTTTACAAATGGAGACACTGACGGAGGTACATCCACAGAAGCAATCAAAAAGCTGTGGCACTTTAAGTGAAATGCAGTCTATGAGAGAAAAAAATACATTAAATAAAAAAAAGTAAAAAAATAGTAAAACTTTAATATGAATTACATTTTTCACATTTTTGTACAAATGTATAATAAAAAAAAATACAATGTGTATAATAAAAAAAATCTAAGGAGGGTATTTATTTAAAAAAACAGTGTACCAAATAAAAGCCCTAAATGCCCTTTAAAAAATTGATTTTTTTTTTAGGTAGGCAAATTCACCATGGAGTTATAGTTATGTTAACTGATGCATTTGGCCTTTCCTTCTGGGCATCAATGATCTCTGGTCATAAAAGTGTTAAAAGAGTTTTACACCAAAATTGTAATCAGTGTTAGACTTGCTGCAGACTATACCCAACAATATTAGATGACTCCCCTTTCTGCTGCTTCCCAACTACCTGCAGCATAGCACTGCACAATTCTATCCAATTGATAGGGGGACAGCCATTTGGCTGAAGTCATTTTCAGACAATATGTTGAGGAGAGAAGACTCAAGAAACATATAAAGACAAGGTCACAGGCCGTTGGATGACAACTCTTTTCAACATACAAGATAACCTCCTGGGTGCAAAATAAGGCACAGCTACAGGAAAAAAAGGCCATGAGGGGGTAATACTATCTAAAATTGAATTACTAATTAAAAGGAACAGATTTAATTGATGAGAAACAACCAGCTTTCACGTACACATTGCAGGCTGATCCAGAACACTGGCAGCTGTTTCCCGGTAAGCAATTAGGTATTTTTGATGCATCAAAGAGGAATTAAAGTTGTTTTATATGAATCTGTGTAAGTTTAGAAGACAGTAATGATAATTAGCTGTGTATGGAAAACATTCAAATCTGTGCCATGTTTTAAGATGGGCTGTTAAAGCCAAACTGAAACCTCTGTTGTAAACTTAAAAGAGAACTATGGGGTAACCTTTTTATCCCATAGTCCTCTTTAGGGTCCTGGGAGGATATATACTAACCTCCTCCGGTGACCCAAAACTCAGTATATAGCGGGAGACTGAGAGCGCCACAGCCAGGACGGATCCCAACAGTACTGTTGAGATCCACCTAGCTGGCTGATTGACAGCGGACTCTGCTAGTGCCTATCATCTATAGGCAGAGCCAGCTGTCGTCCACTCCCCTGTTTGTTCCTCCAGTCAGCGCTGGAGAATCGGGGAGGGGAGGGAATCCCTGTGGAGAAAGGTGACTGACAGTCAAAGCTCTCTGCAGATGATCGGAAAGTGAGCGATTGACGGTATGTGTTCTCTCACTTCCCGATCTGTAGCGTCAACGTGTGGCAGTTTCAATGTCACAGGTCGGCTCTAACTATGAGGATGAGTGTAAATCACTCGCTTCATAGTTCTCCTTTAAGTAAAAGCTGCACTGCACTTTATGACCTTCTACGAGAAGTCTCAACAGAACTCTGCCCTATCATGCAGTAGCTGGCTGATTGACAGCGGACTCTGCTAGTGCCTATCTATAGGCAGAGCCAGCTGTCGTCCACTCCCCTGTTTGTTCCTCCAGTCAGCGCTGGAGAATCGGGGAGGGGAGGGAATCCCTGTGGAGAAAGGTGACTGACAGTCAAAGCTCTCTGCAGATGATCGGAAAGTGAGCGATTGACGGTATGTGTTCTCTCACTTCCCGATCTGTAGCGTCAACGTGTGGCAGTTTCAATGTCACAGGTCGGCTCTAACTATGAGGATGAGTGTAAATCACTCGCTTCATAGTTCTCCTTTAAGTAAAAGCTGCACTGCACTTTATGACCTTCTACGAGAAGTCTCAACAGAACTCTGCCCTATCATGCCATGACAAGACCTATTCTTCAAATGTGCATGTAATTACTCAGTAGTCAATCAGGAGTCTGTAGTGTATTCTGTAAAAGCGAGGCCCAATCAGAATTGTTAGAAGCACAATAAATAAGCGTTGGGTTCTTTATACTCTCAAAAATACTAAGGCCAGATTCGCACTGTTATGGTGTATTAAAACGGAATTGCAGCCTATTAACTTTTAAAAGGGTATCAATGCACCACTATTCAAGCTTAACGCCCCTGCACCATTTTTTCCACTCACAAAGATTGGTCACATATGCTGTGCATCTGATGAGCACTAAACTGCATGTGCATTGTGGTACTTTTTGAACTTGTGTTGGGGTGCCAAAATGAATGGCACTGCAGGAGAATGCACTTAGAGCCAAACATTAATGTGGTTTGCGGTAATGCTCAGTAAAACGCATTTCCGCCTCACATTGATGTACTTTCGCCAAAATAAATGTGGAGACAGTTAAGAGTTATAACACAAATGCTACCGATATCTCACAATATATCATTGTATGTAAACGAACAGCCTGCTTTAACCAAGTTCTGATTTTATATCTTTTAATCTTTTCTTGCTTTGCTTGCTCTACTTTTTTCCCCCCTTAATAATGTGTTTCTTGGATCTGCTTATGGCATTCGTACACTTTATTAAACTGGATTGCGTCTGTTGTGACATGCATCACCGTAGGGAACTCCTTCAGCAAACAGGAGGGAGCGTACAGCCTGGCTGGATGACGTTGAGTTTGTTTACTAAGAGCGGCACATCCCCCTAGGTAGTGTAAGAATGTTCTGTTAGCTGCATGTCATTTAATTACACAGCGCAGAACTTGCTGGCCCCTACTATAATACATTTTTTAACCTCATACTGTATCTGTCATTCCATCTGTAAAACATACGGCTCCAGGAGACAAATTTGTACAGGATCCCAGGTTTCTGTCATCTAGAAGTGCATTACAAAACTAAATTATTTATGAACTTTTAGATTTTTAATAAAAATTACCATTCATTGAACTCTTTTCAGGAATTCCCTTACAAAATATGCAAAATTGAAGGCCAGCTCTATTCAGAGCTAGCATTTCACATTTGGTTTCTGTCAAACTGAGGTAGCTGGCGTTTTATAGCTGGCTACAATATCCCCACCAGAATTCCTCTCTCTGAGCAAGTGTTGCAGTTATTACAATACTGGTGTCATGTTTCCCTCATGAATTCTTTTGGAATACATAAATGTTTGCGTAATATTGTTGCAAGAGAGTGACATCTTTATTAGGGCTTTGTGGAAGAAGACAAAATGTTAAACTACTAATAGAAAATGTTAGCACAATATTCTCCCAGATATAAAGGAAGCTGACAAAAAACTTTGACCCACCACTGCCCACCCAAAAGTTAAATATAAGATTTGAACGGGGTAGGTCTTAAAGTGGACCTGTGCCCAAGTATGCAAACTTAAGTATTTACATATTTTGAACAAGCAGTTCAAAATATGCACTCACTCACCTTTGTAGGTTTCCAGACTGTGGAGAAATTCATCTTCAAAATTCACAACAAAGGCACTGACAACTTAGCACTGTTCTAATTATTTTCTATGGAGAGCAGAATCGTGACAACCTGCCAGCCTCCTGATATAAACAACTAGCCTATACCTCCCAACTGTTCCTCATTTGGAGGGATTGTCCCGCTTTTGACACCAAGTCCCTCCGTTCCTTTTTGCTCATCAGCTGTCCCTCTTTTTAGTTTGATGTACAGTTTATATTTCAGCAAAAAAATTATTATATATCTATTAAAAGTGTTTTACACCACCTAACATTTTATCCAACCTTTAAATTATTGCATTTGTTATTTCAAAGGTCAGTATAAAGGATAATACGTATTGGAAAAGAAGCACTTGTGGGTTTTCACTTTTTGCATATACATTTTTTGTTATCTATGTTGTACTGTACACTATACGGGTGTCCCTCTTTCTCATCTCAGGGTTGGGATGTATGCACATAGTAGGGACACTGTCTAAAAGACACAACTGTCTACTAGAGTATTCTTGTCACTCTTCAGAGAACCCCAACCACTGCCAGGCAGAAAAAAAACTGACAATCTATAGAAATTTCCCTACTCCTTCCAAAACAAAAATACAATTTTGCCTGTGGCACGGCAGATTGTTCATTGGCACTGTGCCTTGTCACCTTTAGACTCCATGTGCCACACATGGCTAACATGTACAGTTTATAGAATGGTAAAGGTCTGCTTCAGGAAGTAGAAGGATTCGAAATATTCCAGACTTTCAATGTGTGCTCCTTGGGACTCTTGGACTGGTGGTGTTTCGTTCACATGACTACCAGCTGGAATTTACAGTGGATTTACTGCAGCAAAATAACTATATACAGTAAAATGGGGAATGGTTAGAACCTCTATTGGGTTAATATTGCAGTCTGTGTCTTCTATGTGACAACCACTCCCCTCATTTGTTGCACATCTGTCGCAGGGTCAAGTAGTGAGATCAAATTTTCCTCAAAAGGGTCAGGGACAGCAGTATAAACTTGACAGAAGTGATTACTCATCCTAAGTCTATTCCAAACAGCAACGTTTTGGCTGGAGTTAGGCTCCTTGAGATTATTGTATCTGATTGGGAATGTATTGGTAAGATCTCTGTGGTAGAGTCCCTGGGCCTGCACTTTTGCTGGGTTTATTATTGGGTATTTTCTATCACCCTGCTTAGTTTTCTGTTATTTTCTATTGTGGAGAATATAACAGGAGACACAAAGGAGGAACACACAAAATGATTGGTACACCCAAAATTTCCAGGAGGACAGAAACAGATCCATGAAGTACACCAGCGAGACCTCAGTGTTGGAGTATGCAGTACCTAAAAGAAGCCAGGGGTGGACTCGGACCACTAAGCTCAATTCATAAATAAAATATCACTTTTGGCCAGACTGGCCCTTTAACTTGTAACATGTAGTATTCTCCACAAATGACCTATCAGAAAACTGTGACCATGTACGCTGTCTTCAGTAACACACAAAATTAAATTGTCTCCTTTCCAAGTCCTTAATGGACAGATCCTTTCACCTTTTATGCCAGAAGGGAGAATTATTTCTGACTAATGATGATTGCCGTCTGTTGGGTTACTAACAAGCGCTTTCTATAATTACACTAGCAGGCAGATGAGTTGAGAGTCTGAGTCAGCGCTTCTTCACCATACCCCTCATACCACTGTGAGCAGATGGTAGAGCTGACATTGAGATACAGGCAATAGGCAATCTGTGATCTTTAATTTATACCTTTTATCATTTTCATTTG
The DNA here is from genome assembly GCF_000935625.1 of Nanorana parkeri. NCBI lineage: Eukaryota > Metazoa > Chordata > Amphibia > Anura > Dicroglossidae > Nanorana > Nanorana parkeri. The sequence goes on from NW_017306580.1 coordinate 962,200, forward strand.
ACAAAACCTAAGTTTGACATATATATGAAATGGCACCTCAAATATAGACCTGCTTCATTACGCTTGCTTATTTATTATTCACCACTGCTACCCAGCGTTATGTATCTATTGTAGTTGCTTTACACTATTACAGCATAACTTTTCAAAATTTCATAATATACAGTATAAGAAAACACTCATATGTTTATATATATATATATCTATATTTTTATTAAATTCAACCATGGATAAATAGTACAAAATTATGTCCACTGTAGTTTACAATACCAGATACCTTAATTAACTTAATCCTTTTGTATGGAACCATTTTGACGGGTACATGCCTATGTTTTCTGTTCTCCTTTTCTTCAGCTGATGTGAAGAGTAAATTACAGCATAACTTTTCAAAATTTCATAATATACAGTATAAGAAAACACTCATATGTTTATATATATATATATATCTATATTTTTATTAAATTCAACCATGGATAAATAGTACAAAATTATGTCCACTGTAGTTTACAATACCAGATACCTTAATTAACTTAATCCTTTTGTATGGAACCATTTTGACGGGTACATGCCTATGTTTTCTGTTCTCCTTTTCTTCAGCTGATGTGAAGAGTAATCCATAGTAACCAATCCGATTCTTCAGCCAGAACAGTAGAAGCTGAATTCTGTGAATCTTAAAAACACAAAGGTAGTTTTATGAATGTACAATAGTTTACTGAGTTTAGCAGTCTGTGAAATGTAATGCATAGCACAATGTACGAGTGTGAAACTTGTGACGTGGTGTGCTGTTACAATGGTAGTCAGTAGAGAAGAATGTAACTACAGTGGCAATCGGTGGATAACTGCAATACTATTTGTGCTGGTCATTAGAGAAGTGTGCATTGGTACTATATCAGTCAGTAAAGAAGTAAAGAAGTATTTCAGTACAGTGGCACTCACTGGATCATGTAGTTTTGCATTAATCCACTGTGTTAGTACAGTACTAATCAGTGGAAACGTGTACAAGTTAAGTGGCTGTTAGTGCAGAAGTATGCTCTGTGAACTGTTACATTGGTAGTCAGCGGAGAAGTGTGCTATTACATTGTTGAGCATCAGTCCAGTGACTTTGCCTAGGCTGTGACCCTATCATCTACAGCAGGAGGAAATACAACTCCTCCTCTACTAGCAATCAGACTGCAAAATTTTACCTTTTGTAGGAAGTAACACGGTGAGAAGAAGCAGCAGCAGAGGACTGATCTGCATCATTTATTTATATATACTGCAAAGACCTGAACAGGCACCAGAATTAGCATACATGCACTTATCTCAGAAAACAATATCTAATAGTAGGTCCACAGAAATGTAGCCCTTTTGTATATCACTCGGCTGTAGCTCTTCAAATCATCTCTGAATTGGGGCGGACACTGTCCTTCCTTTTAGGGGGGGCTACTTTTGTTCCCCATGGTATCTGTGTGTATTGTAAAGTAGCCACCGCTCCAAGCTCACTCCTGTCATGACCTCCAATCTCAATACACATTAGTAAACTAATCATGAGATTGTAGTCCCATCATGGGCGTGAGCTTGGAGTGGTGGCTACTTTACAACTCACACAGGGACCATGGGGAACAAAAGTAGCCAGTGTTGTCAGCATGAATTCAGAGATGACCTGCGGATCTACAGCCGAGTTATACATAAATAAGACCTTTTAACCGCTTGAAGACCAGGTGTTTAGACCCCCTACCTGGCCAGGCCATTTTTCAGTGTTCAGCGCTGCAGTACTTTGACTGACATTGATTCCGTCACGCAACGCTGTACTGAAATGAATTTTATACCATTTTTTGGGGACAGATAGAGCTTTATTTTGGTGGTATTTAATCACCACTGCGGGTTTTATTTTTTAACCTCATAGTTCTCCTTTTAAATGATGCCTCTTGATAAGATCATCTTCTTCCCAGTAGTTTTTTAGAGTCCCTCCAGCGTTGGTGCCGGTCTCTGATCCAGCGATGACTGCTGTGTCTTCTGTGTCCCACTGTATCTGTCCGACGTGCGTGCATGCTCCGGGCTGCATACATTCACTTTGTCTCTGTGTCTCTCCTTCTCCCTGCCGAAGATCTCTACTGTGTATGCGCCCACCCCATCATCCTGCACAGCCGCACGAGAATCTTCAGATTTTTAGACGGAAGCGAGCAGCAGGGACACAGTTAAGTAATTACCTATTTGCTAACATTTTAATAAAAAAAAATGTTTTTGCATATATCTACTGCTTGCTAGCAGTAGATATATGCAAAAACAAAGGCGAGTTTAATACTACTTTAACTATTAACAAAAATATATCTTATTTGTACATCACTCGGTTGTAGTTTGTCAGATCATCACTGTATTCATGCTGACACTGTCCTTCTTTCTGGAGCGGGGCTAATTTTGTTCCCCATGGTTCTGTGTGTGTTGTAAAGTAGTCACCACTCCAAGCTCACTCTCCCGATGGACTACAATCTCACGTTTAGTTTACTAATGTGTATTGAGCTTGTAGGCCATGATAGGAGTGAGCTTGGAGCAGTGTCTACTTTACAGCACACAGGGACCATGAGAAACAAAAGTATCCAGTCTCTAGAAGGAAGGACAGTGTCGGCACCAATTCAGAGATGATTTGAAGAGCTACAGCCGAGTGATACACAAATAAGATACATTTGAGTTAATAGCTAAGGCGCTTGAATGCATTTTTAAGGTTTAACTCCTGAGTTAAGTGGCTCTTTAAATAACATAGCTGGCAATAAACTTCTGGGAGACAGTCACTTATCTATAGGCATTAGTTGGCTGTCGCCCAATGTAATAAGACAATCTATAGTGTGCAATACTATAAACTGAATCCTGAAATCCTCTGGGCACCAACATGCTGTGGAGAAAGACTATAAGGTTGGCAGTTTTTGAAAGATGGTCTCTTGTCTCTTATTATCTTTGTACAAAGATGCAAGTCTTTACAACTGACATAGGTTTACAATTGACAAAAACAGAGGAACAACATTATGACACATGCCATCCCTCATGTGTCATAATGCTGTTCCTCTGTTTTTAAGGATCCACTTTCACCCCTGTCACCTGGTGTTGGGTGGGTAGCAGCATACATAGCTCTGCCAACACTACACGTTTAAAGATATATCTACCATGACAATACATTAAATCTATACAATGTTTTGACAAATTAGTAATTATGTATTTGTGTTGAATTAGTCACCCACGGTCCCTAGAGGAAGCGCATCAGTGAAACGCGTTGGTACAAAGACCTTTAAATGCAAGCCACTGACAATTACCGATTCAATTGTTTAAAATGATAATGAAGATGAAATATGGATAATATACATGGTTTTAAAACTGCTATACGTATGTACCATGGCTGCGTTAGGTATCAGGTGTATGAATAAGGGGGTGTACTCCAACACAGTTTACCATTTTTTTTGTAAACAATTTCATTATGAATTTGTAAAAATAAAGTATGTTTTTATGCTAACTTATAAAATGGTGGTGCACCTCTCTAAACCCCATATTTCTCTTGGTGTGTGCTAATTATTTCAATTAGGGGGTGAGGTGCCGAGCAGAGTGAATACGTCTGGGGGTCTCTCTTGTTTTGAATTGTGGTGCATCTGCACAGGGCAGACCATTCATTTCAGAGAGTACATGCAGCTTCTCTGCCATGTTTTTGCAGCATGCCTCTGTGCGTTTGTGACATGTTTTTTGCCTGCCATGTTTGGGGTACCATTAACAATAATAGCACCACAACTGTGACATGTGCTTTTTGTGCATTTCCTGACCACATGCCAAGTGTGAATGAGGCCTTACTGACAGACACATTTGACCTGCACTTGACCTTGTATTTGACCTGCTTCTAAGCTGCATCAACCTGCATTAAGCTGCTTTGGCTTGGATGCAGAGGGAAGAAGTTCTGATGTAAATGAAAGGCCTAACTGTCCCTGTGACACAGAAGACTTGATACCAACTCCCTGTTGTTGTTATGGACCACTGGGATCCTGGCTTCAATTCCCATCAAATCCAGTGACTGGACTTTCTAGGTGGTGTCCCTTTCCATAGGGTTTTCTCTGGTTAGTTTTAATTATTCCTACAATCCAAAAACATACTAATATGTCCTTAGTATGTGTTAGTGTGTGACCATGGCAGAGTCTTTAGATTGTGAGTTCCTCCGCGGCATGAGTTATAGTAAATAGTCTATGTACTCAAAAGCACTGTTACTGAATAGAAATATACATTTGTTCCATTGTAGGAATGCAACAGGCCTAACCAGAACTAATCATATTACACCATTATATTATGTTCTGTTGTAGAACAGACTATAGATAAAATATGATTAGCTGCAAAGGTCATCTTCACTTTTTCTGTAGCAAGTACAGTAAATTAATAAAGGCTGAGTTTATATTATACACAAAGGTGACAAGGATGCCAAGAGGTTAGGGCCATTGGTCTCTATAATGAAATTTGCCTCAGGCTGCCATTTATAATTATATCCCTCTTCTTACACATCATGCCTCATACATAAACAAGGAATACATTGAGATTAGATATAGTATGGTACTGTTCTTCATAATTAACCTTTTGTGTGAGAGATGAAGACATATTTGCATCATGTAATTATGTCTGTGGTTATGAAACACTACATCAACAATGGGAGCAGACTTACTTTACCTAACAAGATTACAAATGCAAATCAAGCCAGGGATACTTCATGGAGTACAGAGAATGCTTCTGCTTTCCTGTCCTAAAGAACTCTGTATTATTATACAACATGATATTTATTTATTTTAAAAATGTTTATTGCTGCAGCTATAAATGTATTTACATCCTAAGAGCCAACTTCCCTTATCTACTACTTTTTGGTCTGGTAAATATACCATCGGAAGCATTGTGTTATATCTGCTCAATAAGTGCAGAAAATACATGTTGAATATATTAGAAATTCAGAGATGTCCTGTGTCCTGGCCAGACTTCCTGTGTTATTTCAAGGAATAATTGGGGACTACAGAATTAGTAGTGCCCATGTTGTGGAGATGGGAGAGTGGGAGGGTCTGGGTAGTTTAGCAAAAGAAAACTTGGCAGGATGACATCACTCAGTCAACAAAGATTCTGTGCGTTTTCAGCTAGAACTAGGGAACTAGGAGATAAGTGCATTCAAATTAAATTTCGACCGGACTACCGCTATCGAATATCGGGAATTCGGATTCGTTTGCATTCGTTTTAGCTGTAATTCGGAATTCGGATACATCCGAATCTCCGAAATTTCGTCTGAATTTCTTGCTGCATTCATATTCCTGGTTGGTAAAAGCACTGATGTTGAGAACAGCCAGGCACCTAGCAGAAGGAAAGGACAACAATGGCAGCCCTCATATTTACTCTGTACAGGTTTCTTTAAAGCACATTGACTCTCTCGCTCTCACGGTTTTCTCCTCTTATCATATAGACTGTTATTACCAGTGAAGCCATGCTGTGCTCTACAATTCAGGGATTTTCTTTGTTCTTTTAGTACCTGACATGTTTCATTATCCTGTTTCCTGTCAATAAATGTAAGATTGTGTTTGTGCTGGGCTTCATGCACCAATTATAATGTTTAGATTTAATACATCTATTTTAATTGGTATGTTTTATTATTTATGTCTGCCTCTCATAAATAATGTTTATAATGCAGATTTACATATGCCCACCGAGACTTTGTTACACAAAGACTTTCAATGTAAGTTAAGTGGAAATGACACAGAGAAGGGCCAGTTATCACACTTACACTGGGATAGCCACTTTACCAGGAAATATGTCCAGTCCTGGCAAATGCAGGTGACAACCAGGATGATGCAGAGGCAGAAGAGGCGGTGCCCCCACCCACCCCACCATCCAGAGCAGAAGCCTCTCCTGTATTGGCCTGGCCCTAAAGCTTGAGGTGAAAAAGTATAAAAGTGAAAACTATGAAGGAACATTTGCAGAAGAAAATGGTTGTCTATTGTTATTTTCACAGAGCAGGGGAGAGTGCATGTGATCTGATCCCTCTCTCAAGGTTACACACTACTAGTTGTCTTCTTTGTGACTCCTCATCCTGTCCATAGACTGCAGGGTCTTTCCCTGACCTCCGCCTCCCTCCTGATGAGTCTGTTACATTGAATTATGTCCTGTTAGAAGCATGGGAACTTATTGACTGACAGTTGTGGAGAGCTATGTAAACATTATAAAACTAGCTTCAGAGAGTCAAAAATCCAGACTTACAAAATTTGCCAAATGCTGATAGTAGTTTTATGTTTTGCCTAAAGAAAACTTTCAGCAGAGAGGAAGTGTAAAATATTTTATATATTGGAAGCCTAGAGGTTCAGAAATCACTTGCCGTGTAACGATTAACCTTCTTTCCTTTTCTCCCCTACAGTAATGACTTGTCTCAATTTAAAAATAGAAAACTATAATGTGGTAATTGTGATCCTATCATCTTAGTGCAGGCACACAGTTTTAGACAATAGCTGTATGGAAACATCCGTTTTACAGCAGATAAAGAGCAAACAATCCACCCATCTTCCCTTTTTCCATGCTGATATTCTGTTGCATAGGCTTTTATATAACGTAGGATGTTTTAAATGACTATAATCACAAAAAAATATTTCAGATAACAATAAATGTATTTTAGAAATAATGTAATAATTGTATTTTGATGTATCTGTAATTCCTTTTTCTTGAAAACATGTTTATTAATGTTAAATTTATTTTTTAAGTGGAATATGCAGTAGTAGCCTAAATGCAACCAATCAGGTATCACGTTTACTGTGGTTAGATACATTCGCTAGGAATTTCAGAATAAAAAGTTTATGTAAAAGTATATGTAAACTTTAACAATGAACTTCTGCTATGTGCTCCCTATTGTTGGCCTAAATATACCATTCAAACCGTTTTGTTTTATTTTTGTTCAATAAGTGCCAAAATATACACGCCGGAAATCTTGTGAGCTGAAAATTTCCTGAGCCAAATTCAGTAAGAGAGGTGAACCAGTACTTTACAGTAAGTAAAGACAGGAATAGATGATTAAGGCTGGGTTCACACCTAGACGTATCGAATATGCGCGTTTGTCGCGCGTTTCGTGCCGTGTGTTTTTATTGCGGTAAAAAAAAAGCGCGCGACAAACGCGTGTTTCCGAGGGCTACCTGGCTGTATCTCAATGGATAAGCGTGGCAAATACGCCCCAAAGAAGCTCCTGTACTTCTTTGGGCGTAGGGCATTTTGTAGCGTGTTCATACGGCCTGTAATACGCCTAGGTGTGAACCATACCCATGGGAAATAATGGGATTTCGGTGTTTGAGCGTTTTTCAGAGCGTAGGAACGCGCTACAAAACGCCCAGGTGTGAACCGGCCATAGTGTGTCCAGAAATGGCAGCAAAAGAATTAGAGAAATAATGTATAGAAAAAGCATCTAAGGAGCAGTAAAAATATTAGCTAGGAAAAAGCTATAGGCCCCTTTCACATGGGTATTCTGATCAGGTCCACTTGTCAGTTTTTCAGGCGGATGGGGTCAGAAGCCCAATGTTAGTCTATGGGCAGTCATATGTAAATAGGTGGGCATCCATTTTCATCCGCTTAGCCCTGGCTCTAACCAGGTCTGGAAAAACAAATGGATCAAAGTTCCATTTTGCTGAACCTAATTTTCCTAAATGGGGGGTAACCATATGTAATTGGATGCCTGTTCATTTAGACCTGGCTGCCTATACACCAACATTAGTCCGGTAATGTTGCAAGATGAAGGAAAAAAAATTGTACGCACGGAATGTCAAATCGATGACATCCGTTCCGATCAGGAGGGGACCATACAGGGATCCTCTTCTGATCAGACAGTGTGAAAGGGGCCATAATAAGGTGTAATCTGAATAGGAACTAGAGATTTGACTGAGTACTGTACAGAAAGTGAAAATAAATCAGCTGGTAGATTATATAGTACAGGTTAATTAGACCAGAATAACCAGATGGAAAGTAAAGACAGGAGTAGATGAGTAAGTGTATCTGGAAATATGACCAAAAGAGTTAGCATTATTATAGAATAACCAGATGTAATGTTTTCACTCCGTTACATAGTTTGTAAGGTTGAAAAAAGACAAAGGTCCATATAGTTCACCCTTATATGTATGTGTATGTTTGTCGGTGTGTGCCTAATATGTTGTTCTGAATGTTCATACCCGTGTAAATTTTTTGAACTGAGAAACACATCTAAATGTTCTTTAAAGTCATCCATTCTCTCAGCGAGTTGCACATTTTTGCTGCTCTGATGCATTTTAACCACTTGAAGATCGGGGTGTTAAACCCCCTTCCTGTCCAGGCATTTTCAGTATTCAGCGCTGCGGTACTTTGAAATGTATTCAGTCATGCAACGCCGTACTGAAATTAATTTTATATAATTTTTTGGGGACAGATAGAGCTTTATTTTGGTGGTATTTAGTCACTACTGGGCTTTTAAATTGTTTGCTATATAAAGAAAAAAGTACCGATAATTTTGAAAAAAAAAACCCTGTTATGTTATGAAACATTTATTACCCAATTTTTGGGGCAAAATATAAAAGATGGGGTTACGTTGGGTAAATAGACATCAAACATCTCAAGCCATGTTTTGCGCCCAGGGCAGCCATCAGGGGGGTATGGTTGATACTCATGTAAGGGGCCCCGGCAGCCTGGGGGGCCCACCCGGGTCCCTTACATGACTATCGGCCGACGGTGAAGGGCAAGGAGGCGGAGGCCTGGCCCTAGCAGCGCAGGGCCCCATCATTGCCGCTCCAGCGGCTTTGAGACAAGCTAGGGCCCCATCAGCGACGCTGCTCAGCGTTTCGTGCCGTGTGTTTTTATTGCGGTAAAAAAAAAGCGCGCGACAAACGCGTGTTTCCGAGGGCTACCTGGCTGTATCCCAATGGATAAGCGTGGCAAATACGCCCCAAAGAAGCTCCTGTACTTCTTTGGGCGTAGGGCATTTTGTAGCGTGTTCATACGGCCTGTAATACGCCTAGGTGTGAACCATACCCATGGGAAATAATGGGATTTCGGTGTTTGAGCGTTTTTTAGAGCGTAGGAACGCGCTACAAAACGCCCAGGTGTGAACCGGCCATAGTGTATCCAGAAATGGCAGCAAAAGAATTAGAGAAATAATGTATAGAAAAAGCATCTAAGGAGCAGTAAAAATATTAGCTAGGAAAAAGCTATAGGCCCCTTTCACATGGGTATTCTGATCAGGTCCACTTGTCAGTTTTTCAGGCGGATGGGGTCAGAAGCCCAATGTTAGTCTATGGGCAGTCATATGTAAATAGGTGGGCATCCATTTTCATCCGCTTAGCCCTGGCTCTAACCAGGTCTGGAAAAACAAATGGATCAAAGTTCCATTTTGCTGAACCTAATTTTCCTAAATGGGGGTAACCATATGTAATTGGATGCCTGTTCATTTAGACCTGGCTGCCTATACACCAACATTAGTCCGGTAATGTCGCAAGATGAAGGAAAAAAAATTGTACGCACGGAATGTCAAATCGATGACATCCGTTCCGATCAGGAGGGGACCATACAGGGATCCTCTTCTGATCAGACAGTGTGAAAGGGGCCATAATAAGGTGTAATCTGAATAGGAACTAGAGATTTGACTGAGTACTGTACAGAAAGTGAAAATAAATCAGCTGGTAGATTATATAGTACAGGTTAATTAGACCAGAATAACCAGATGGAAAGTAAAGACAGGAGTAGATGAGTAAGTGTATCTGGAAATATGACCAAAAGAGTTAGCATTATTATAGAATAACCAGATGTAATGTTTTCACTCCGTTACATAGTTTGTAAGGTTGAAAAAAGACAAAGGTCCATATAGTTCACCCTTATATGTATGTGTATGTTTGTCGGTGTGTGCCTAATATGTTGTTCTGAATGTTCATACCCGTGTAAATTTTTTGAACTGAGAAACACATCTAAATGTTCTTTAAAGTCATCCATTCTCTCAGCGAGTTGCACATTTTTGCTGCTCTGATGCATTTTAACCACTTGAAGATCGGGGTGTTAAACCCCCTTCCTGTCCAGGCATTTTCAGTATTCAGCGCTGCGGTACTTTGAAATGTATTCAGTCATGCAACGCCGTACTGAAATTAATTTTATATAATTTTTTGGGGACAGATAGAGCTTTATTTTGGTGGTATTTAGTCACTACTGGGCTTTTAAATTGTTTGCTATATAAAGAAAAAAGTACCGATAATTTTGAAAAAAAAACCCTGTTATGTTATGAAACATTTATTACCCAATTTTTGGGGCAAAATATAAAAGATGGGGTTACGTTGGGTAAATAGACATCAAACATCTCAAGCCATGTTTTGCGCCCAGGGCAGCCATCAGGGGGGTATGGTTGATACTCATGTAAGGGGCCCCGGCAGCCTGGGGGGCCCACCCGGGTCCCTTACATGACTATCGGCCGACGGTGAAGGGCAAGGAGGCGGAGGCCTGGCCCTCGCAGCGCAGGGCCCCATCATTGCAGCTCCAGCGGCTTTGAGACAAGCTAGGGCCCCATCAGCGACGCTGCTCGTCTGATGTCAGACTGGCCGGAAGTGATGTCACGTAGTGATGTGACGTCACTTCTGGCCGGTCCAGTGGCAGACAAGGCCATGTGTGCAGGTAAGAGGAGCTAGGAAGGAAGGAAGGAAAGGAGGGGAAGGATGCAGCCCTGACCAGCCCACCTGAGACCCCTTCAGAGCCCACCATAGACAGTCTCAGATGGGCTGTGCAGCATCTATGTTGGGCTCTGCAGGGTCACTCTCAGGTAGGGGGCTAAGAAGGGGGCTAAGAATCCCCCTATGTGATAGCAAATTTACAGTGACCGGTCCTTTTTATTGAGATATCAGGGGTCTATAAGACCCTTAATGTCATCTGGGGACCCTGAAAGTAGCTGATGAAGCTTGTGCATATGCGGAAAATGCAGCTCCAGCGGCTTTGAGACAAGCTAGGGCCCCATCAGCGACGCTGCTCGTCTGATGTCAGACTGGCCGGAAGTGATGTCACGTAGTGATGTGACGTCACTTCTGGCCGGTCCAGTGGCAGACAAGGCCATGTGTGCAGGTAAGAGGAGCTAGGTAGGAAGGAAGGAAAGGAGGGGAAGGATGCAGCCCTGACCAGCCCACCTGAGACCCCTTCAGAGCCCACCATAGACAGTCTCAGATGGGCTGTGCAGGATCTATGTTGGGCTCTGCAGGGTCACTCTCAGGTAGGTCTCAGCTAAGAATCCCCCTATGTGATAGCAAATTTACAGTGACCGGTCCTTTTTATTGAGATATCAGGGGTCTATAAGACCCTTAATGTCATCTGGGGACCCTGAAAGTAGCTGATGAAGCTTGTGCATATGCGGAAACGGGAAAAGCCCATTTTAAAACGCCCACCCGCATTCAAGAAAACACCGTCTGGCTGATTAGTTACAACTTCAATTTGTAGTCTTGTGTCTTCTTCGTCAGTTCTTAGCTTCTTCTTCAGAGTCCTTAGCTTTAACAATTTATACCCAACACTGCAATCCCCATTGATAGATTTGTATACTGTGATCATAACTTCTCTTAAGGGTTTCTACTCCAAGGAGAATAAGTTAAATTTCTGTAGTCATTCTTCATAACATAGGTCCTCCATCCCCTTAATAATTAGTTGCCCTTCTCTGAGCTCTCTCTAGTTCAAGGACGTCCTTCCTGAGGATTGGTGAACTGCACACTCAAGACGAGGCTGAACCAGTGTTTTGTATGGTGGTCAAATTGTTTTTTATAGTGGTAGAAAAGAATATACTACTCTAATTATCTAATACGGTGGCGATGTAAAAAAATGTTTTAACAGTATTAAAGGTTATGTTTAAATGCCTAGTTTGGGGATCTTTCTGCAATTGTTTCATATAGTATGTGATATATTAAGGATAATATCACAATGGTTTCTTTGACCACTCTCAAAGCCAATTCAACATAAAAGGACAGTCTTTTATTCTTCCACAAACAGAAACAACTCTCCATCAACAAAATAATACACTTCATTTGCTTGTCTTTTAGCAAAGTAACACAAATAGTCCCACCGACTAAAGGTTGTCCCACATAATACTACACATACACAATAGACAAGGTGTCCCAATCTGTAATGTCCAGCAAGCTTATGTGTGTGGATCTCAGCGGCTGAGTGACTCTGTGGATGGCTCAGGTAGAGGGTTCACTGTCGCACTCTGTATTGAATGAGTGAGGTCGGAACCCCTAGCACATCATACACCACCACAGGATTGTGAACACAATATAGGTCCTCAATTGTCATTCATTGGGGCCGTGTTGGGACTTGTAGTTACACTAGTTAACTCCACTAATGCAAGGCAATACAATGATGGTACTGTTAAGTGGTAGGATAATGATGCACGGTTCAGTCAATCAGGATAGCAGTAATATATATATATATGGGTAAGTGAGCTGCAGGCATTCAATAGAGTACTGTCACTTCAAGCCAATGGAGGATATGCAATCTTGTATCAGACTGAGAATACAGGTGGTACTTGCGATTTGGTGTAAACAGTCCAGATACCCCGAGCCACTGGTTGTGGAAGCTTCACGGCTCTGAATCCTCTGGAGGAGGACAGCAAGGTTCAGGATGGTGGAGGTGAATGCCCTAGCAAGTTGCTTGACATTCTACCTCGCTAGAACGCTGAGCAAGTGAGCCTTGTTAGCTCTTGTAGGAGAGGCAGGTGTGTGTGGGTGGAGTCGTCAGCTGTGTGAAGGCCGGCCTACTCTGCCTGTCACTTAGACACTGTATGTGTCTGAGAGCGGCGTCAGAGTAGAAGCCCTGGGGGGAACGCGACCGGCAGGTCGCCTAGCAACCAGACGCCGGCGCGGCTGACCAAGGGGACGGAACACGATTTCCTGACACAATCCCAGGGTTTCAGGGTACTTCCACACAGAGAAACAGCTCCACAACAGTATTCTTTTCCCTTTAGCAGCCCAGTACGGCTAGAATGGCTTCCACACACCAGCGTGGGTCATCTACTTCGCACCTCCTGTGTGACTCCCGTAGCTCCACACCTCCTGTGTGTCACCTGCTCTCTCAGCCTCATTACTCTCTCAGCCTCCCTGGCTGTTCCTTGTGCGGCTCTACCACACACACCACCTGACTTGACTCCTGTGTGGCTCCACCACACATGTCACCAACCACCGGACTCTGGTCAGGTCTTCTTTAATAAGGCTGTCTCCAGCCATCTGATCAGCCTATGCCGGTAATTGGCAACACCTGGACCCAGGAGTGCATATTTTATCTCTCCCAAGACTAAAGGTGGCCATACACTAGAAGATGTTTGGTTGAAATTTTTTGTTTATGCCATGAACCCTCATTCGGTTATAAGTCGAATGCCCCATCAAGCATAGTCAAATCTCGATTTCGGAAATCGTTTGTTAGCCATAATAACCAACCAATTTTTGACGAACGACAGAAATAATTTCCTTTTGCACATGTGCTGTGTTCTTGCTATGATTTTTGACAAACAAAAACCTCACTGATTCATCAATTTTCGTTCAGTCAGAGAAACATTTTCTAACCTAACTGATCAAAAAATTTCAATCACAATATCAAAAATGAAAATCGGTGATGTACCATCAACTGATCAATTTTTGTTCGAAAGACCATTCATGTACGATTTCCCCATGAACATTGTACAATGTATGGCCACCATTAGAAATCTCCAGATTCCCAGATCCCAGCTCTACTCCAGACAACCTGGAAAGAGCTGAAAAGCCGGTGGTTTCCCTGTAAATATACTTTCTTTCTGGAACCCCTCAGCCCCTCTGGCTGAGAGTCCTGGGTGACAATGTTGCCAAATTACAAGTTAGCATTGCCTAGCAATATTTTATTTTATATGGGGTACCATTTTTTATGGAGGTATCTATATTATAAGACTGTTCGTACTGCAACACTGTAAGGAATTTGTGTTTTGAGTTGAACAGTTCAATATGGACGAGCATTCAGCAAGGTTTAGCAACAGTTGTATTTTTTTTTGCTTCGCGGGTATGGATGGTCACCCTCAGGGCCGTCTATAATACTGATTGGACCCTGGGCAAACAATTTCTTGGACCCTTAAAGGCCAACTCAAACCAAACCAAAACTGTTTCCCTTTGTGTGGTTGCCAATAAGTTTAAACACATGTTGGAACCTCTGCCCCTTAGCAATTAACAGTTGTGAAATATAAGCACTAGAATTTCCATTGCAGCCCAGTAGTCACTGCCAGCACCGTTCCAGATGAAGTAGTACCACTGCACCAATAAACTCCCCACTGTGAACATTGTAAAGTCCAGTTGCAAGAGTGATACATTTCTTTTAAAACTGTGGTTGAGGTCTGGAGCCACAACTACTAGAGAGAGAGAGAGCTTGCTGTTGCAATTCCAGAGAAACATAAGATATTGCATTTAGCCGGAGATAGATTTGGCCTTTAATCATTAAATACTGACAGTAGGGCAGCCCTGTCCACAAATGTTCCCAGGACCATCCCTACCTAAATATTAAATAATGAGCAACACTCAAGATATGTACAGTATATGTGAATTCAAAAAAAGATAAAATATTCTTGGATTAAATATTGCTCATTAGATGTTTATTACATATTTATTATTGAGTCAAGTTTTAGCATGCTCACCTGTCTGTCACATGAAGGCTAAAGGAACTTGTCATCAGCATCTTTCATGTGATGTTTTACTGCTCACTGTAGCATGAACATTTCTGAATCTTTATCTGCTTTGCGTAAATGTATTTTATATAGGATTAGTTGTAGGGAAACATATAGATTGTATTCATTTGAAATGTCATGCATAACAATGTGGATTTTGCCAGCGATCTAGGACTTTTTTTCTGTATACATATACTGTATATAACACTTCCTTGTCTGTGGGAGGTACCATCCAAATAGCTTGGAATGGTTGGTTCACACAGTAATCCCTTCAAAGAGATTTATTCCATTTCAAGACATAAAATACTCTACTCCCTAACTTTCTCTACTTTTGGTTTAGGCTCCATCTTTGTGTTTAAGTTAATATATTGATATTTTGAGCTCTGTAAACCAGCTAAAACAAACTAAAAATATTGTTGTGCTAATTTTGGAACATACTTTTACTTTAAAATCACCTGGATGTAGTTGATAAATTCTATTGAATGTTTTGATACTTTAAACCTCTTGTTAATGTTGGACCATGCATTCTGTTACTTTTGCAAGTATGCTGGTCAGGTGTTCCAACACACTACTGGCCACATGCCTTTTCCAGGTCAGTAATTCTCTTTTTCAAATTCTTCTTTGATTTCTCTAAATCACTCTTATTTTTCTCTCTTTTAAAAACAACTTTAGCTCTCCTCTTTCTCTTGCTTTTTGGGGGGGGGGTTACTTTTTTGGGGGCTGGGGGTGGTGGGCAAATTAATAACTGTAGTTTATCTGAAAGTATGCTTATCCTTTCAAAATTGTTTTACAGGCATTCCGTACGTTGGTTACTGAATGTAGAATCTCAGTTTTCAGTTCTTTGTTGAACATATTTCAGTGAACGAGGCAGAACAATATTAATATTGTATATCTGTCATGAATGACAAGTCAGTACTAGGCAAAGAAGAGCGCTGAACTAGTTTTACACGAACGGCTATAAATTATCTGGATGCTGTTGTTCCTTCCCAGATGATCTATGAGAGTAATTTTTTCTTCAAGAACACCCCTGTCCAATGATTGCGCTGGGTATAAAACCAAAGAATTATTGGAGATATGTGTAAGATAAATGTAGCTGGTATTGCGAAACATCCATCTTTAAATGTAAGGCACTTTTAACCCTTATTGCCTGTTAAAGCTGAAACTTCAATTGCTTTTTTAATTCTTTGTTACAAAAATATCATGGCATTATATTGCCTGTTTTGTGGTTTCATGGGTCGGCTATGTCACTGCCCATTCCCTAATTAAGTTTAGCTAATGTACGTGGAAGTTGTGTGTAGCAATAACGTATGCCTACAATTCCTAGCAAACATCCTGTTTTGTTTAAGCTTCTGTAATGGATGTGGTTAAGTGACTATGATAAAAATGCCTATTTCAATATATATTATAATATATATATTCTCTGTGTTCATATCAGCTTCCCACGGTCAGCAAAGCAAACAGGTAACGCAGCTTGCCCGAGGTCCATTGATAAAGAACCTGTGTAAGCTATATCTGTCACCTGTATATGTTGTGTTATATGTATTGGCCTGTGGTAGGGTTGTGGAGATAAAGCACAGGTACCCGCCCTAATTGTGCGGTAAAGCACAGGTACCCAGCCCAATTGTGCGTTAAAGCACAGATGCTATATAAAACACAACAATACGAAACAATAATAAAGAAGTATTTTTATTCTGACTCTATGTCAGCGTGTTTTATTTCTTCACTGATAGTGTGCAGACTTTCTACTGAATTTGGCCCAGGGACAGATATATGTCGGATTCTTGATGTCCGAGTCCTTAACACTTCCTTGCATATTTCAGATGATTGGTTTTTAAACTGAACATGTGTGAAAATGAACAAGCTTCACTGTATTATATGAGTTGAAAATATTCACTCAAGCAACAGTGTGAATATTCACTTCAATTGTCCATTTATGTGAATTACATCTGCATATGATTGGGCATTAAAAGTAAACAGGAATTTTTCTTATGACTGGATAATTTAAATACATATTCACATAAAGAATTTTGAGGGAAGATTCTCAACTCCTGTAGTAAATCATCCTTGGTATGCTTCCTAGATAAAAAAAAACCCACAAATGTTAGTCTAATCACAAACAATTCAGACCAAAATTCACTATTTACAACAGGTACAAATGTTAGGAAAATTGCATTAGATGCTGTTGTCAGCATTTGCAAAATATCACCTTCCTGTTTTAAATTCATACTTTCCAATAGTGTATCAACTACCAGAGAGGAGGCAGATAGTCGTCAGGGTAGAAGGGGAGGTTATGTGTGCTTTGCAGAGGCTATGCAGAAATGGATTAGAAGTCTGTCTGTGTGTATGGGGAATTGGGAGGGGGGCAAGGATTGGTCTATTAGAGAGTGAGGCATGATTTTACTTTATTTATAAAATGACTGGATACATGTTTTATACTCCCTTGTTGGTGGCATGGAATGCCAATACTAAACAAAACACTGGCTGCAATCATGTTTATACTGCAATCAGCCTAAGACAGTTATAATAACAATCAGTTTAATGGATAATCTTTTAAGCCAGTGACTGTAGACCATGCATTTGATTTTTCATGAGTGCTGTGAATAGGGGAAAGTGACCGATATGCAATATAGTGAATGGAAATTATAAAATATATGTTAGTAAAAGTTGTTTGTAATATTATTAATATTATTACTATATTGCCAATATTATTTTTATTTTAATTTTATGCACACATACATAGATTTGTAAATGTGAACCTATAATGTCTACCTTTTACATATTTTGCATGTGACACAAACTGAGCAAGTGGCACAGTGCCAAGGAGCGGAGTCTAAGGCACTGGTAGTATTTACCATAGACCCCTTACAAGGGGTAGGACTTAGCTGCATCATTCCCCCAGGTCACTTCCCAGGCTACTGACAGACATAGCAGGAACATGAAAAAGGGCCACTGGCAGTAACAGCCAGGCTACTAGAGCAAAAACTAAGGAGTGTACAAGGAACACTGCCAGTGGCCAGGAGTGACAGGAGGAGCATACCAGGAATGGTGCCAGCTGCCAGGAGTGATAGGAGGAGCATACCAGGGATAGTACCAGCCAGGAGCATCAGGAGTGTACCAGAACAAGTGCCAGTAGCCAGGGGCTTTAGGAACAGCAGCTAAGGGCAGCAAAGACCAGGCTGTGGCAGCTTAGGGAGGCTTTGGAGCAGCAAGGAATGCCAGGATAGGCATGCTAGATGAACTTTGAGGGGTATCAATATAACAAATACTGCATTGACACTTTACCTTGGAGTAAGCTGGCCACCTAAGGATGCAGTCACAAGACATGGCCTTGCCTGATTGGATGCGGCTGTGACACTTGGGGTAAAACCAGGAAGTGTGCAACGCTGCATGCCCAAGGAGGTACACTGCTGGAGTGAGGAAAGTAACTAGCCACCACTGCATGTATATGTGTATGTTTGCATCCATGTTATTTGTTCGGCATCTATTAAATTTTGCTGCTGGTTATCAATGACCCGATGAACAGGACAGGTCAAAGTAAACTATGTTTTGCCCAGCAATTGGCTAAAGTTCCTCCTGGGAACCTGTTGGCAAATACAATCCTGCCATTTAGCTCTGGGCCTGTTTTGTGCATCCACCCAGTTGGGGGTCCCTGTTACATCAGCAGACAGAACCTTCCAGATAAACTTCAAGAGTCCACGTCCTCATTTGCCTCCTCTCTATTTAAAGTAGTAGAGAAGTACTATTTTTAAATAGTACTACTCCTTTTTACCTTCTTACCTTCAGCTGATTTGCTGATGTATGACCAGATTCTTTAGGCCATATCTCAGGACTATAGCTGGGGACCGGAAGGTTGATTGACCAGGAACTCTCAGATCATGCGAACTTAATGCAAGCCCTCCTACCCTGCACTGATACAGCATCTGCAAAACTGCAATCACTGAGCCAATATGCCTATTATTCTAACACCCCCTTTGCCCTTACTTGTAAACAGGGTAAGTACTGTACAAAAGGTATCTGAAAATCTCTAAAAAATGCAGTGTCCTTGTATACATGGCAAAAACCCTTTAATCTATTTACTCTTGTTCCTGTATAATAACGAAGTAAGTAGATGTTTGGCAAACAATGCAGTAAACATGTTTCTCAGTAAAAATATAAAAACCATTGGGCTGATTTACTAAGGAAATTGAGACTCTTCACACAATAAATTGTTTGGATATTCACTTCAGTTGTCCAATCATGTGAAAAGCAAGTTCCCGTTTACTTATTTTATGTAAAGACTCTCAACTCCTTTAGTAAATCAGCCACAATGTCTCAGCAACCAATAATGCAGTAAAGGGATAGTACCAGATTTATCTGATTATGAGTCAGTGGCGTCCCGGAGGGGGTGGGGGGGGGATTGGGATAGGGCTTGCGGCCCACACACGGGCAACACCATTGCAGGGGTGACAATAAAATGACTGACAGTCATTTTGGTGTCACCCCCTCTAAAAAAGTCAGGCACTCAGTCATGGACAGAGAGAAGAGCAGGGGACCTGGTGGCATACCTTATCCCGCCGGGTGAACGTCCCCTCCTCTCTCTGCCGGTGTCCGTTAAATGGCCGCGCATGCGGGATGACATCATCACGCATGCGACTGGTGACATCATGTGCGCTGATGTCACGGCGGGGTGTCACTCGGTCTCGGGACACCCTAATAGGAGTTAATTAACAAAGAGGCTGATTTACTTAAGAAGTGCAGGCTGTTCACTTGCTAAAAAAAAAGGTTAATTTTGCAAGGTTAGTCTTAGTAAATAAAATGAATCTGTGTCCACTTTGAATACCCAATCATGTGCAAGAAAAAATAAGTTGCTAGGACATGACTGACAAATTGAATTGAACACTGCTTCACCTTACTTACTAAGCCCAGTGAACATTAACTTTGCAAAGTGAAAAATCTCTATTCCTTTTATAATTGAACCCCATGGCATCATGTTTTGACCTTTGTGGTCTGAGGAGCGCCACATAAATCATTTAGGTATGAGTGATGTGTATGAAGTTAACAGTCTGTCAAATGTATATTTGCCTTGGCGGGCCCATTCTTTGGATCCATTAGGCCACTGTTAAAATAAACCTTTTTGTCCTTTACAACCACACAGATTTCTTGTTTTATTTTCCCAGAGCAGCTTAAATAACAGTAGCTGAACACTGAGTAGTTCCTCTGTAAAAATGGCCATTTACAGTATTTATTTAAGCCAGTTATCATAAATCAGCCCTATTGTGTTGTGCTCTATCCACCAATCATTCACTTTCTTCTCACAGTACTATGTCTCTCTGCTTCAGTGAGTCGCTGGCAGTACCTTGTAGGATATAAGATTAATGTCTGCAGACTAAATGGCACACATTTAATGACTAGAGCCCCATACAGTGTACAGTTTGTTATGTATATACAATAGCATGGCAATGTTTGGGCACCCCTGATCAAATTAATATATATATAAATATATATACACACACACTGAGTGGCCAGATTATTATGACCACCCCATCAGTACTTCGTTGGGCCACCTTTTGCCTTTAATACTGCGGCGATTCTTCTTGGCATTGACTCCACGAGATGTTGAAAGGTGATGCGAGGAATCTGACATGTGGTCGGGCATATAAACCGTATAATAGATATAGTGTGGGCTGAGTTGTGCCAATAAGCTAATGTGGCCTGAGGTGTGCCCGTGGCCACACTGTTACGTACCAAATGAAAAGGTGATGTAATTTTAAGTTATGAAGAGGGATGGGTGGGGGCAAACGCTTCCCCTACAACGTCATGCAGGAAAGGGAAGAGGAGGAGTTAAAATAGCCATAATCCCCTCCCACAAATACAGGTTAATAAATTAACCTTCATACTCGTGGTCGGACATATATACCGTATAATAGATAGTGTGGGCTACGTTGTGCCAATAAGCTAATGTGGCCTGAGGTGTGCCCGTGGCCACGCTGTTAGGTACGCCTAAAAGGGGGCAAAAATATACAGATAGGTTACTCAAATTACCTGTTATATACTAATCTAACGATGGATACAGAATGAGTCATATTACATAGCCAAGTCGATGAATACCAATGCCCTTTTTTATCGAGTGTTAGGTAAGACGTTAATAGCATGAGGGCCACTGATGTACTTAGTGTTTTAACAAAGTCAGAATAGCATGATAAGAAGCTGCTGTGGCGGCTTTTATCCATCAAGCAATGTACATAATTTAGAGGGATCGTAACCCATATCTTCTACTCGTAAGTGAGCATAACTGCTGAAATCCAGGGAGTAATTAATGTGCCAAGACCTTCGCCAGGTATTAGCATAGTGGAGCTGTACCTCAACAGAACATACAGACTTAGACGTGGAACCTTGATATGATAACATAAGAAAAATTCTACAAGTGTTGCTAAAATACTCCGGTTATAGGCCTAGTGGAGATGACTAAATTTAATTTAGTCCCAAGTGATGAGTCTCATGAAACTTGCTTGGACAGACTGCACAAAACTTACAACTAGAGAAGGCAAACAAACCTAGAAACGGGTATTGAGGAAAAGGGGCCCACAACCAATGAATAGGAACACACATGAGGTATCAGGTGCCTGAGTGAGGGCACTTGACCTCGAACAAAGCCTTGGAACCCGAGAGGGATGTACCTGGGAGTGAGCCAGGGGAAGCCACAACATGAGGCCTCGGGTGCCTGAGCGAGGGCACTACGCCTCAGACAAGGCCTCTGTATGCTGAGAAAAGAAATGTAACTTTTAAACATTTCAACACAACTTATATCAAATATGCAAAATTTCAGCACAACACATGGTATCATACATGGCAGGATTGCATGTCAACATACATGGCAGGATATCCACAACATATGGCATCATACATGGCAGGATAGACACAATGCATTGGACCTTATGTAGCATAATGACAATGCATGTCATATCATAGTACCGGATACCATAGTTAGTCAGGTTGAAAAAAGACACAAGTCCATCGAGTCCAACCTATAGAGATACAAAGAAGAAAAAAAAAAGAAAAGCCTGAACAGAACACTATGCCCACAATTACCCAATGTTGATCCAGAGGAAGGCAAAAAAAACCCCTATTTGCGCCAATCAATTGGTACCAATCCAGTCGTTAGAGAGTCTCTAAAAATTAGATACAATGTCTTTGGAATTACACAGCTCAATTCTTTGAGGACACGTGGGTGTAAGCCGTCTGGTCCAGGTGCTTTGTTCACCTTAATTTTGTCTATCTGTTTCTGGACCATATCAATAGTCAGCCATTGTGGTTCGGTAGAGGGTATGGCACTGCTATCCCCATTATGGACTTGAGTTATATTATGTTCCTTGGTGTGCACAGAGCTGAAGAAAGTATTTAATAGATTTGCATTCTCTTTGTCCCCAGTAACCAACTCTGAGTTACTTTTAAGGGGCCAACATGCTCCGATCTGATATTTTTACTATTAATTAGACATGTGCGATTCGTTTCGTTCCGAATCGAAATTCGGACGAATTTTCGGAAATTCGGACATTCGGATGTATCCGAATTCCGAATTACAGACATAACGAATGCAAACGAATCTGAATTTCCATTCCCAAAATTCGGTAGCGTTAGTACAAACGTTCGTTTCGTTTTCTGAAATAGATTTGCATTCTCTTTGTCCCCAGTAACCAACTCTGAGTTACTTTTAAGGAGCCAACATGCTCCGATCTGATATTTTTACTATTAATATATTTAAAGAATGTTTTGGGGTCAAACTTGCAATCTCATTTTGAATCTTTGCAAGCTTTATTTCCTTTTTACATATTTTATTATATTCTTTGTAGCTTTCAAATGATGACAGTGTTCCTTCATTTTTATATTGTTTAAACACCCTTTTCTTATTGCTTATGGCTTTTTTAACATTGGATGTCAGCCACATGGGTTTTACTTTTAGCCTTTTAAACTTATTGCTAACTGGAATATATTTTGTCGTATGGTTGCAAACAATTGTTTTGAAGCATTCCCATTTTTGTTCAGTGTTTTTCGATGAAAATATTCCCTCGCACTCCAAGTCTTTAAGAGCAACCCTCAGCATGGGAAAATTTGCTCTCCTGTTTGTATTTTTCCAGTATGTGAATGTTGTTTACAACTTAAGCTAAATTAAATCATATTATGGTCATTGCTACTCAGATGTTCTTTTATATAAATATTTGTAATAAACTCTGCATTGTTTGAGATTACAGATCCAGCAGAGCATTATTTCTAGTTGGGGCTTCTACAAACTGTACCATAAAATTATCATGTAATTTTTTTATTTTTTTTTAAACAGGTGCAGTTTGCCAAAAGTTTCAATGCAGTCTTATTAACTCTTATCAAGGTTGAGTGGCAACCAAAATACCATAGCATAACTATACGTTGCAAATCTTGGGCAGAATAATGTATACTTCTGGCTGATGAAGGATAAAAAGGGGTCACAAATGAAAAAGCAAAACTCAAGTCATAATGTGATAAATATCATACAGGTCAAGTGATTATGAAACCTAAGTTCCACAATAGAAAAATATGGATAGACCTGTGAATGAGTGCATATTAAGTAAAGACTCTAAAGGTGAACCTACACCCTACAACCATCTAGAGATTCTTGTCTGCGATTGCGTTTGTCAGAAAAATCCGCCAGTTGATGGGGAAGTGAACCACCTCAATTACTGTACAACTGACAGATTTTTGTATTCCAAGCAGGCTAGAAAATGTTTGTCTAATTGGATGAAAATTGACAGGTTAGTGGCGTGGTTGTACAACAAAAATCTCAAGATGAAAACTGCGCATGCTTAAACAAAAATCTATCCTTTCATTCGATGAAAATCAGCCAGGTGGAGGTGCTGACGAGCGTTAATTGTGAACTACATTGGTTTGTGCATGATATGCTAGCTAAAGTGAACCACCTCAATTATGTACAACTGACAGATTTTTGTCTTCCAAGCAGGCTAGAAAATGTGTGTCTAATTGGATGAAAATTGACAGGTTAGTGGCGTGGTTGTACAACAAAAATCTCAAGATGAAAACTGCGCATGCTTAAACAAAAATCTATCCTTTCAATCGATGAAAATCAGCCAGGTGGAGGTGCTGACGAGCATTAATTGTGAACGACATTGGTTTGTGCATGATATGCTAACTGTAAGAAAATTTATCGAGGGTGAGATGTCTGCACAGAAAACTCATACAATGGCCGTAAGGTCATGGCCACCTCTACATGTATTGAACAATTGTCAGGTAAAACCTGTTAGCATAGATGTTTGAAGGGTTAACTGTCTTGCAGGAGAACACAGGTACTTGTAATCAGGCTTGAAAAGGTCAAACAGAGAGAGAGCAAGAAACCTGTTCCCAGTGGCATCACAAGAGGGGTGCGGGGGGTGCGGCCCACACCCGGGTGACACCATTGGAGGGGTGACACCAAAATGACTCAGTCAGGCGCTCAGTCATGGACCGAACGCCCGATAGTATCAGAAGAGAGGAGGTGACCCGGCGGCATACCTTATCCCGCTGGGTGACTGTCCCCTCCTCTCTCTGCCGGCGTCCATCAGAATACTGCCGCACGTGCGCGACCACGTCACGAGCACATGACACCCGGTTACCGCTCCGGGTGTCACCCAGCCTCGGGACGCCCCTGCCTGTTCCCTGAATTTGCTCTGAAACTTGTTTTAGGACACCTGAACTGTAAAAAGGCACCATACCTGAAAATGATTACTTG
The DNA here is from genome assembly GCF_000935625.1 of Nanorana parkeri. Lineage (NCBI taxonomy): Eukaryota > Metazoa > Chordata > Amphibia > Anura > Dicroglossidae > Nanorana > Nanorana parkeri. The sequence continues at coordinate 986,598 of NW_017306580.1, forward strand.
CTGAAACCATGCAATCATGGGTTATTCCTACATTTACTGTTACCTAAGATGGATAGGAGCAAAGTGCAATACGAATGAGTATAGACGAGATAGATTAAGCTGCAGCATGCTGAAAACAGACCCATGCAGCGTGACCGACCCCTGACCCAGCTTCCTCTTGCGCAACAGACCAACGCTTCCCCTACAACATCATGCAGGAAAGGGCAGAGGAGGAGTTTAAATAGCCATAATCCCCTCAAAAAAATACAGGTTAATAAATTAACCTTCATACATATAATTTTTTTTAACAATTGTTAACCACTTGAGTTCCAGGCGCCATTTTAAAATGGTGTTGGAATAGCGGCTATTTGTTTCAGGGCCTTTTTTAAAGGGCACCTGGGCTCAGCAATTTCCAGGTGGTATCATTGCTACAACTAAAGACTGTCAGTGACAGCCCAGTTCCAGCAATGATCTGAACTGATTGGCCTCTGGTTTTGAGATCCTGTTACAGAGTATTTACTAAAAGCATTCCATAGCAGAACATTACCACACAATGCAGAAGTGATGTCAAGGCACTTCCTGTCTCTCAAGTGCTACTGCAGTGCTGCTCCTGCCATGCCCTTCCTCCCCCTCTGCAAAAGTCTATAGTTGCTGATTTCAGCCAGCAATAGATCTCAATTAGAAGTGATCTGTTGCTGTAAAGGTGCATAAGGGGGCAGACTCCCAACATGAAGGAAAAAAGATCAAAATAAATATAGACTAATATCAAAAAATCAATAAAAATAGTTTGCATTTACTGTGAGACTATCCAACGCTCACATTACCAAGCACACTGTCATTCACAATTTTAAAGACAGCAAACTGGTGACATTGTAAACTTTATGCAAATTTGTGTCCATGCCAACCTGACTTGATCTTATTTAAATGCTATGGTAAAAATCATGCAAAAAAATATTTTTTTCATGGGTGTGCACAATGTAGTGTCAAAAGAGGGGAAAAAAAAGCTTGCGTTTTTTTTTTAAACACATACATTACATCTGCTGTTGTAAAATAATTTAAATCAAAAGACCCTGATTATTCTTTGCGTAAATATCTAGGAATACACAAAGGATTTCAAATTTGCATTTGGACCAATTATCTTTTCTAAATTTTTCACCATTTCTTAATTAAATCCTAGGAAATACAAATACATGTATTGAAATTTGATGCATAATCCCTATGTGTCCCCAAAATATTATGAATATTTTGGCGTAGACTACAAAAGTATGAAAAGCAGAACCAAGACATTTCTGAAGTGAAAATAATGAAATTAAGACATATAGGAGGCTCTGGGACCAAAGTGGTTATAAAAAAACAACCTAAATAAACTAACCCAAAATCAGTATAGTTTCTTTTTAACTGTAGCTACACCAGAGCTTTTCAGGATAAAAACAATGAAGGGTCCTACAGAAGTAAAAAAAAATGTATATGTAGACTCTTCACATTTAATTTTTTTCTCACACTTTTTTTGTTGTTTTAGTAGAGTTTCTTGTGATATTATCATAATGCTAATAAAAAGATTTAGGGCCTGTGTCAATTGGCTTTTGTTCACTTCAGACAGGTTTTGCATTCCCATAAAAGTCTATGGCAAACAAACCTTACTTGAAGCAGGTCAGAAGGTGGTCAACTGCTTCTTCTTTTTCTTCAGTTTCATCTTCAGTTCTTTCTTCATTTAGATTATTTCCTTGGAGAGCACAATATACAGGGGTACAAGTACTAGGGATGCACCGATACCAAGTACCGTACTCGGTAAAAGTACAGATACTTTTCGAGCTCAAAGACTAGACTAGAGAAAAATTCAAATAATAAATGTAACATCCAAATCTTTCAATCCACCCAAAAATAATATTTGAGTTTTAAACAGAAGGTGAAATAAATCTGCCATTTTCTATTTGTTTTAAATCTCTTGAGATCTTCGAGATCAAGACACATTTTTTACCCACAGCACCTATCATGACCATCATTAGACAGTCTAAATCTTCTTTTTGGTTTGCTTTTATATTATGAAGATAGCAGCAGATGAAGTGAGACTCTCACTGTATCAGGTGGTGACACTCATTGTTGATGGTGGAGGGAGTGGGGCCCCAGAGATACAAGCCAGAGGAGTGTTTAACCCAGAGCAACTCACCCATAACTGAAATGTAATTTCTAAGTGGACTGACAGGCTCCTATCATACACTGAATATGTTTCCTTTTCTCCATTTTCATAAAATGATGTATTGTAAAAGCTGGCAAGTAACAGAGGGATATATTACACTGTCAAACACACAAGCTCTTTATCAGTAAGATATTATAAATATTATGCAGAGAAGAGATTGGATCTTATGTCTGGCAGTAAGCTAGAGAGAATTTATTACTGAATTTTCTCTTTGAAATGAGCAGATCTCCCCTTCGCTTTGTAGCCACATCAAGGAAAGACCCTGAAGGCTAAACTGCAGCAGCAGCCACACCATCTTGTACATCATTCTCAAGTCATTTGCCAGGGCAGTCTGCCAGTTTGGAAGGCCAGTCCTGGAATGCCTAATAAGCAGAAGAAAAAAAAAAGATCAGCCTTGGCCTTGTAGCTCCAATGCACATTGCTGCAGCAGAGCTGTCTATTGACCAAAGTTGGTCATGGCTTAATCAGAAAGCTCTACATTGACACTGAAAGACACAATGTGAAGCAATGAAATCAGAGGACACGAGTTAAAAATAACACTTCTTTTCAAACAGAAACTCCTTTTAAGTTCAGATAAATTGAATGAAATGCAGGTGGATTGTATGCTTTCAGACTGAAATATTGTTAAGACACTGTCAAAATTAAAAAAAAAAGCAAAATGAAAAAAACACTTTTTTGTACCTATAGACTATTATACTCTATAATATTGTAGGCTCTGGATTGTAGATTCCAGATTGTAAACTCTAGCCTCTTATGAGCAGGGCCCTCTTTACCTTCCTGTATGTAATTGTATTGTAACTGTACTGTCTCCCCCTCATCTTGTTAAGCATTGTGTAAACTGCTGGCACTATATATATTCTGAATAATAATAATAATCATCATCATCATACTGTATTTTTGTGTAGTCATGCTCACAGTTGTCCAGTTATGAGCACATGTACAGTTAGTTTATAACCAGGAATGACTGAAAAAATGTTTTTAAGCTATTTTAAATGCCTATGAAATAATTTACGATGAATTTTGCTCCATGATGTTTAAATGTTTTAGTTACCTGCAGAATCAGTTGATCCACTGAGCACTGGCCCTGATATCCTGTTATAGGGTGTCTCCTTTCCCTTGCAGGGTCCTATGTAGACATCCCTGTGTGTGCTAGTGAGCTGTGTGTCTCCACAAGTGCACAAACACTGCAAGGCAAGCCACTCTCCAGCTCTCCACTCCTCCTTCCTTCTCCCTTCTCCATGCTAGTAGATGGATGGCTACTAGAGACTACTCTGTCCCTTGTGATCTTGTACTTGACAGTTCGGGGAAACAGAGAGTTGGAACTGTTAAGAAAGATAACGACTGTAAGTGTTTGGCCAAAAATGTAAAGAAATACTTTGCTGGGCAATGTACAGTATATTTGATAAAACGTTTTTAGAGTTTACTACTACTTTAAATATATCTTTGAAAGCCTTTTGTTATATCTGTTTGATATGTGTGTAGCCCCTATATAATATACATATATGTGCTATCACAGCGATTCTTGTTCCTAACTGTAAGGAGTTAACTTGTCCCTCTGTGTGATCTGAAGCAGAGATTTGTGGGGATTGCAGTGCAGAGCTGACACTGGGGATTGTTAATAGAGCTCTTGTGAACTACCACTCCCAGGATGCTGTGCGAGAGGAAGGAAGAGGGGTATGAACTGCAGCTATTGAGCATGCCCAGTCTGACTGCGGGATCTGGAGAAGACAGGCCTGTGTGAATTAAGACTGCATGCTACAGAGCTGTGTGATTCCCACTGACAGATTGGGACACACAGAATCTGTACAGCAGCACTCTGAAGGACTGATGTTCATCTGCTGAACCAGAGAGACTGTGTTTGAGCCGCCGGAGTGATCATATAACCAGGAATGACTGGAATGATCTCAGCAAAATCAATTTCACCGCGAAATTACTGTTCTTGCCATCTATGAAATTTTGCTGAAGCAGAAACTCTCAATTTATTTGCAAAAACCTTCTCTCTCCCTCTCTCTCTCTCTCTCTCTGTATACCCTCTCTCTCTCTCTCTCTGACTACTCTGTCCCTTGTGATCTTGTACTTGACAGTTCGGGGAAACAGAGAGTTGGAACTGTTAAGAAAGATAACGACTGTAAGTGTTTGGCCAAAAATGTAAAGAAATACTTTGCTGGGCAATGTACAGTATATTTGATAAAACGTTTTTAGAGTTTACTACTACTTTAAATATATCTTTGAAAGCCTTTTGTTATATCTGTTTGATATGTGTGTAGCCCCTATATAATATACATATATGTGCTATCACAGCGATTCTTGTTCCTAACTGTAAGGAGTTAACTTGTCCCTCTGTGTGATCTGAAGCAGAGATTTGTGGGGATTGCAGTGCAGAGCTGACACTGGGGATTGTTAATAGAGCTCTTGTGAACTACCACTCCCAGGATGCTGTGCGAGAGGAAGGAAGAGGGGTATGAACTGCAGCTATTGAGCATGCCCAGTCTGACTGCGGGATCTGGAGAAGACAGGCCTGTGTGAATTAAGACTGCATGCTACAGAGCTGTGTGATTCCCACTGACAGATTGGGACACACAGAATCTGTACAGCAGCACTCTGAAGGACTGATGTTCATCTGCTGAACCAGAGAGACTGTGTTTGAGCCGCCGGAGTGATCTAGCCAGCCCAGCAGAGAGAGAGAGCCAGACGGAGCCAATTGAGAGGACTGCAAACATCCTGGATGGGTGAAGACCTTGGTGGGGACCCAGATGACTTCCCTCTGTCGCCTGAACTGAAGAGAGAGAGAGGACGCCCAGTTACTGCCAGCAATCTTCATATCTTTCCAACTGACCTGAGGATTGGTGAGAGGCCTTTTGGCCACGTTGACAACCTGTTTGCTGTTCATATCTGCACTACAGTAAGGGCCCCAACACCGGCTAGCTTAGGACACCACTACTGGCCAGTAGTATAGGGAGGTTCGGACATTGTTAAAGGGAGACCTTAAAGGGACATACACCCCATTCAGGGGAAAGCCTTTAGAGACAATTGGCCTCACATACCTCAGTACTGACAGGAGATAGATGCAGTTACTGGGTCGCAGAGTGCCTCAGCCTGTTGATACACATTATTGTTGGGGATTTCTGTCATTAGTTTTGTATCATAGTTGTTCATCTCTGATTTGTCAGTAAATCTGCTATAAAACTGTTCAAAGGTGTGTTGGTGTGCTGTGGATCGGGCGGTACATTGGTGTAGGGAGATAGAAATATCTGGTTATTCAGCGGCTCCTTCGGGGGTGAGCGCTACATGTGTAAAAAAAAAATCATGTTGATCCTGCCAGAAAACTTGTCAGCTGATATTGTCCTGTGTACTTTGCTGCAGTCCTATCAGCCAACTAGGCCACACAGGACCTCATACTGACCTTTTTATAATTAAAAAACAAAAACATGGCAAATATTTAAAAAAAATGCTGAATTGGTAGACAACAAAATTCCCAGTAGACTTCATCTCCATTCAGAGAGATTTGCATTTAATCTATGAAATCCCAAGTAAATGAAAAAACAGAGGAGCGTGATAATCCATTTCTCATAAAATAACAGAAGAAGCAACATGAATTATTTAGTTGTTCTGTCATTGTAGTAGACAATGACAATAATATTCCGTTCACCTGACATTGTCAGTTTCTCAATTATCTCACGGTGTGAGCATTCAGAAGATAACCTTCAGGGCTTTCCCATGTAAAATCGCTCTTACACTGTATATAAACAGCATTAAGTGAAATAAAAAATATTTGGTAGATCACCTGGTTGTTAAGGAAGTGTTGTGGTTCACAATAACAGGAGCTGGCTGGCTGCTGACAGATATATCGAGGTGTTAGACTGGAGTATTATTCACACATAGGATTCCACATTGTTCCGCCCTGGGAGTGATCGAAGATTTCAGGTGTTTATGTTTCTATTGTATTTACTTTCTTACTATTTCCCAGTGCAGAACTCTGTGGTATTAATAACTAATTGTATGGGTTATTCGGAAGCCAAACTGTCATTAGTCATTTCGAGTCAACATAATTATTCATTTTACTTATTCATAGGCCTGATACTGTTCCAGCTGGACTGTACAGAGAACATTGAAATAGTCCCATAAGTACCATGAATTCTACCATTGCAGTCATACACCGATCAGCCATAACATTATGCCCTCCCGCCTTATACTGAGTAGGCCCCCCTTTTGCCACCAAAACAGCCCTGACACATCGAGGCATGGACTCCACTAGACCTCTAAAGGTGTGTTGTGGTATCTGGCACCATCTTAAAACTGTGTTAAAATAATATATGAGCCATTGTGACACGCACAAGAAATTGCACAGGCCTCACAGCACTGCCTCTCAATCCAATGATCTGAACAACCTACAAATTTGATGATGCTTCCAAAACTATGTGGCTGGCTTTCATTGAATACAAAGCTTATTTATAAATATTTTCATAGGACAAACATTTTTAAAAATACAATTTTGTAGTCCTGACTAGGGATAAGTAAAATTGAAACCTTTCTGGGAAATGTCACCATTATCGCAATTGCCTGTTTGCTGCCTAAATTTTTTTCACAATTGCCGGTTTTTGTCCATGTAATGTCATGATTGCCCATTTGTAGCCCACATATTGTAACTTTTGCCTGCTTTTTGCCCATGTATTTTCATGTCAGTGCTGATGGTTTAGAGTGCCATATTACTATAATTTAAACCCCTTCATACCCGTCACTATCAAACTTGCTTTGAGGCCACTACAGGGCTTGCAAATATGGTAAGTATTTTCTAGCAAATTTCTCCTAACCAAGCTACATGGTGAATTCAGGGGCTAATTTCACTGAAATGTTGGCCAATTAATTTTGCTGTAATCGCTCTCCTCCTCTACAATTAAATTATATAGTAATTTTACTAGTAATATAGATAAACTACTGCACCTACTGAATGTGATTCCTTAAAGCCAATCAATAGAGTTACAATTTTCTAGCAGGATTCTGCTCACCATATGTACTAACATGAATATTTCCTGTTCCTCATAAAGACCAGTCAGCATTAGATTGTAATTTCTACAGTACAGAGATGAGAAAAAAAAATGAAGAGATGAAAAAAGGATTGTGGTTGGTTCCCATGGTCAATAGGACTAAAGACTTCCTGAGCCAATTAATGCAATGTTCACAATTTCCTAAATATTTATACATATGTTTATCTCTCCAGATAATGGAAGCTCTAATCAAAAGTGAAAAAAGAAACATAAGATCTAATGTTGTGTTACTGTTTATTAACATTTAATAAAAATGGTTAATGGAAATGAACATCCAGTAGTAATCCAACATCTGTTGGACTGGTTATGCGGTATACAGAGTCTGTCCAGCTTAGAGTTCCATATCCAAGTCCACATATCGATTTTATTGCTCCAATTTAATAGTGAGGGGTTATCTTTAATGGAAAAAAATGATGGGCTCAGTGCAGTTGTTTTACAGAGAAAAATGAAATTGACAAAGACAATTACACTGTGAGTGACAAAAGAAAAACACTTGTAAAAGAACTAATCAAAGAATGTGACATTTTGGTAGGTTTTTATAGATCGAGCGATAGTTGGAATGAGGATGGAAGATTCAAGTAGGGGGAAAAAAATCATATATCATAACAAGTACAGAACTATACAAGTAGAGTTATAAACAGAGGTCATCTTTTTAAATGAAATGTAATCCCTAAAAAGGTATCAATCCAGCATTTATATCACTCAATTGCGGACACTGGCCTTGCTGGGCAAGCAATAATAATCAATAGTATGGTGCCAGGTGAAGGGTATATTCTAAATTTAGGTTAGTATGACTTGAAGCAAAGCAGATTATGTATTTATGTATTTGGACTTGCATGCCAGATGAGCCAATGTACTATTTCTAATTACTTATTTCACTATTGTGAAATGTAAAACGCCATATATTGAATTAGGAAGGTCAGCAAAGCAGTCCAACAACTTACATATTTAGTAGGCACTCACTTACAAATCCCTGGCATACTGAAAGCTCAAAAAAGGTAGGTAGAGGGTATAGGACTAGTCACCAGTATTGCCTGGTATATTCCTGTAGCTATTCCTTTTTCATTACTGTCTTACCCTACCTTGAGTTGCATTGTACCTCTATATGGAGGTGACTATCTTGATAGGCAGGACTTTGCGTCCTCATGCTAGAGTTTCCAGTAAGGAGGACAGTGACCAGCACAGTGGAGACATTACCAGATCTTGCTCCAAATCTCCTGAGTTAGAGGCAGCAGAGCCTTGGATTTCATGCTGCAACACAGGGATGCTTAGGCACATTCACATACCAGGAAGTGGACTGCTATTTTTAGAATTCATTTAGGACAAAAGGTCCATTTTTCAGGGCAGAGTAAACATTTCTAGATGTTTCCTATAACTAAAAAAATCTTTAGTCTTTGAGCTCAGTTCCACTTTAATCATAGAGTCACTCTACAATTAAGCCCCAGCTTTTGTGTCAGAAGAAGGAACACTGTTGATGTCTCTGTTATGGCTTTTGCAATAAAGACATTTTTCTTTGTTAAAAGAGTTCTAAAGTGACAGCATATACTATCCTGTTATAACATCAACATTGTAATTAGACATTTCTTTAAATTTGGACATTTGAATGCATCCAAATTTTTGTAATTTTAATTTATCCGAATTTTGTATGCATTAAAATTAAAATTCGAATGCATCCAAATTAGAACGAATCTGATTTTTTTCCCCCCAATTCCGTCCGAATTTCCAAATGTCCAATTCTAATGACCAGTACCGACAAAGATGACCAGTATGGACTATGGTGACCAGTACCGACTAAATTACCAGTACAGACTAAGATGACCAGTACAGAACTAACATTAACAAAAAAAACAAAAAAAACAATTTGGATTGATCCAAACAAAAAAAAACCCTAAAAATCTGGATCGTTCTAAACCGAAAATGAGCAATTAAAGCCGATTTGAATTCCGAATAGCAAACCGCATCAAATTTTGGATCTGGAACCGGAAAAAAAATGTAATTGTTCCACAACAAAAAACACATTTTTTGAGCCTTTATATTTCTAATTGTAATAGGAATACATACCAGAGTTGTTTTTCATAATGCAATCAAAGCTTACTTTTAAAAAAAAATCCCTTTTATGTAGTGAGTGCTGCCTTCCATCTGCTCATCATTTGTAACAACTTTCCGGATTCCCAGTGTGCTTTGTCTCTCTTTCCCTGCTGCTTGATGTGATGCAGTCTCAGCTTCTCAAGATTACATATCCCATCATGCATTGCTTCTAGCAAGCAATAATAATGTTACATTGTTCAGATGTTGAGTTGAGAAGGCAGGTTCTCTGAGAGTTATGACACAAGGAAGTGCATATCCACAGGGCTGAGTGCAATTTTGTCAATTCATTGAGGAAGTACATCCTATGGACATCTTCAATATGTAAGTTTATAAACTTCTATATTGATATGGTTATTAGGCGTAGGATATAACTTATGGAAATCCAATATAGAAATTATTTTTGTAGTTTTTGACCATAGATACCCTTTAACTGGTGTCCCTCAATATGGCACCACAATCACACTTATCCATTTCCAACTATCTGTAACAGAAAATAATGAATATTAGGTTATTTATTCTTTTAGCGCTGTTTACATTTTTTGTGTATGAGGTTTTAGCTTTAATGTTGGGAAGTATTTTTATCATTCTTGCCTCGGTGACTTGTCACAAGTGGTTACTGTCACACACTGGCCTCTTAGGGAGCTGTATACAGGCAGGATGTTCATGTCTTTGTGCTGCATGTCTGCAATGAGAGAATATTGATGTGTTCTCATCATGACCCTACAGCATATTGCTGGCTGTGCATGACAGACGTTTTTCTACATTTTCAGCATGAGTGGCATGTTAATGTATGTGAAGAAAGCCATTCCGATGACAAAATTGCTTGCAGTGTAAAGACCTCTTGCTACTCGTAAAGAGAAATATGATTGTTATAGTATACACTGTATATAGTTATGCTGGATACATGAAAAACCCAACAGTAATCCAAATCCCTTATAAAAGGTTACATACTTTTAAATATGCAACATTTATTGATTGCTATTACCTTCCTTTAGGTGATAATCACCCTATTTTTAAAGCCCAACTCTGGATTACATTTTTTATATTTGATCTCTTTTTTTATTCAAGAAATATCACAACAGAGCTTATGTTACAAATACACATGTAAAATCCCAACATTGAAACATAAAACACAGGAGAAAAATATAGGATACCTGAAGACATGACATATCAGATCATATAAATATAATGAATGTCTGGCATTGGTGGCCCTGACTCCTCCCTCTTGATGTCCATTTGGCCCTTTTCTTTTTTTCCCCTTCTTCTTTCCATTTCTTGTCTTGCGCATTTTTGTGGGTTTTTTTGCTCATTTTCTTTCATGGTCTGCCTTTTCCTTGCTTTTGGGAGGGAAGGTGTTATCTTGGAAAAAGTTCTAGTGCTGTTGGTGTCGCACTAAATTTTTAACTGTGTCTTGGCTGCACAGGCTATAATTAAGATGTGTCTGAAAGGAAGCAATACTGTCCTGTCTCGGTGCCTTGTACAAGATTCTGTGTTAATTACTGGACCCAGAGTTCTGCTTGGCTCCCTTTCTTGTCTCTTTCTCCGACTGTTTCAGATACATTACCCGTCATTTTATGTGTGCACATTGTTGGACTGTTCTAATCTTGTCTGCCAGGTGGACTTAAATAACGAATTAGAAAAAAAATAGAATGGAAAACAGCTCAACCAGAAACATTCTAAACAGTAACGGATTAAATATTTACTGCAACAGCTCATTGCAGTGTGATACGATTTCAACTATATAAGCGCCAGTAAGGTGCGCACCTAAAACAATACAATAATAAGCCAATATAATGTAAACCGCGGTAGAGTTGATAAGAAGAAAGTCCTACATAAGAAAAAAGAAGAGAGAAAAAAAAATAAGTCTTCACCCCCTTCCACCCCAGTATACAGAGCTAATTACAATTAAAAGGAAATCAAAGAAATGACAAAAAAAGTGTTTCTGTAATAAATCCAAGAAGGTGATTTAAAAGCCTCTTGATTGTATTTTTTAAATCACTTGCCCCTCCTACTAGATTGTAAACTCCCACACACTGGGCCCTCCTAACCCTCCTGTACTGAAATTGTATTGTAACTGTTCTGTCTCCCTCCATTTTGTAAAGCCCAGCACAAACTGTTGGTGTTATTTAAATCCTGAATAATAATAATAGCCCCAGCAGAATAGGAGTTGTCACTCAAACAGTAACTTCATGTACCCCCCCTGCTTTTTTTAAAAATGATCCCTTACCTGTTATTTGGAATTATTTGGCTGTTGCCTTTGGCAGCATGTCTTAGGGTCATGTGAGGGGGCGGGACGCTGGCCAGAACCAGTTAGCGTGCACAATCACCACCATAATGTCACCCTCACACCCCCGTCACCCTCACACCCCCCTATCTTGGTTAGCGTGCAAAACCATCACAACCCCCCCTCAGCCAATGAATAGGCTAGGGATGCTCCTGGCTGGTACAATAAACAAAAACGGTATACTCCTAAAGCATCAAAGAACATGGTGATGTAATTAATAAAAAAGTGTGTTTGTGTGTGGGGGGTGGGTTATTTTATAGGGGTCAGTTCCCCTACCACTGATATTTTAGTTATGGGGGAGACCCGTGGGCTGATTAGAAACTATAAAATTAGGTACACCAAGTGCACGTATATACAAAAAGACTTGCACAGATCATATAACAAGGGTGCACACAATATATGCTAAATACATGCATAAAGAATAACAAATGTAGTAAGTGGCTTAAGCAATACAATTACATGAAATTAGCAACAAAAATACTTAAAAATAAATAAAAAAACAAAGTTATTTAATTGCTGATATTGTTTCATTCCACGTGTATCGTTATAAGATCTTTTAAATTATAAACTCTCATGGGCATGGTCCTCCTAACCATCTTGTCTTGAATTTGATTGTAACTGTAATGTCCTTATATTGTAAAATGCTGCTCAAACTGTATATATAGCTATATAAATCCTGTATAATAATTATAATAATAATATCTGTTTTCCTGCGTTGCTACCTTTGGTGCTGGAAACACTGCAGGCTGTAACTTACCAGCGATGGAACAACTTCTCGCTCATCCAGGCAGCGAGGGAGCAATTATTGGAAACAGGTAAGTATTTCTCTGCATAGCGATCCTTCTTGTCCTGTTAAAAAAAAAAAACCCCTGCAAAAGGAAAAAAAAAATTAGATAATATACTCAATTTTCCGCCCATAGCACCTTGGCAAGGGTGGTGTCACCCTCCTTTTGGCCAGATCCTTCCTAGCACTGCGCTAACGTCTACAGTCACCCCTGCACTACAGAAGCCGGGAAGAAATTAGTATTATTTCTATTTTTTTTGTTTTGTTACCTTACCAATTTCTTTAATTTTTATTTAGTAATTTAAGAAAGGAGTGAGGGGTTAAAAAACAAATTTAATGTAATGTAATGCATGGAGTGCAAGGTCTACTTTATTTCTGAGGTCTTTTTCATTTTTCCTATAAATTCAATATTTTTTGTAAATGCAGTTATAAGCAAAGACAATTTTACTAGTATTTGCTCAGAGTATGGATATATAGATATATAAAACCATGCAAAAAAAACTGGCTTTCTAACTTAAAGGTTGCTTGCTGAGACTTGCAGTTCCCAAATATTCAGAAAGCCACTTCATACATTGCCAAAGTTTGCCTGACCCTTACCTATTTAGGCATTACTAGGAATCTTTACTTGGCTGATTGTAAAGTGATGGTATTGCTGTGGTTAATGGGGTTTTTGAATCGGAAAATCAGTCATTTGAGAACAGTGACAATACACAGGCGCTGACTATATTGGCAATCGTCACTCTTGGCAGGATGCAATGTGACAATGAAGAACCATTTCAGTTCCAGAGGAGGTCAAATCAACCAATTTAGTTTCACTTATTCTCCTCCTCAAAATAACCTTTATTTGAGAGGAAATGAACTCAGCGAGCATAACAGTGCAGCTTAGATTCCCAGCACAGCAAACAATTTAATTGCAGAAACACTTGTCTGATAGTACAACAAACTTGTGAACTTTGTCTGGAGACTCCACCGGGGCTTCTCTACAGATTCTGAAGGGAGGATTTCTAAAAAGCTGACCCTGTGGAAGGTATATGGATTGTGTATGTGTGGTAGTGACAAGCCAGCAAAATATGCATGCATGTTTGTCTAGTAATGCTTTGGATGTTTAGTTTTTAAGTATTGACAATCAATTATGCCAAGGCTGTTCACTGATTATTTAAAAATTAGTGGGGATGTTTTCCTTCATCAACAGGAGCGCAGACTTTTTTGAACTATGTTTAGGGTTCTTGTGCAATGTATGACTATGCTACAGAAAACTGCCCCTCACACTTCCACAATTCTCTCACATGCTTTGCAGTGTGTAAAAGTGAGCTGCTACACAGTTATAAGGACACACTATAACAAATGTTTACATCACCACATGATTATTTATAGGTCCCCTTTAGCAGCTCACCTTCATGTCTAATAAAGTCTGCAAACAATGTCAGCATTTGGCCAAAAAAACCTTGTTGAGTGTGAGAAAAGCACCATTGCTGTCTGACCGTAGTGGCTTACTTAACATATCTGACAGCTGGAATGGAGATTTTTTTTAACACCCCTTCTCCTTTTATATGTCGATGTAGTGCCCTTGCTACGTTTGTTGTCAATGTAGTGCCCCCTTTACATTGGTGGTCACAGTAGGACCCTTGTTACATTGGTGGTTAATGTAATGAACTCATTACATTGGTGGTTATTGTGTGCAACGGCATTGGTTGTTGGTAAAATCCCTCCTGAATTGCTGGTTAGTGTAGTGCCCCCATTACATTGGAGCCAATATAGTTCCTTCTTTTGCATTGATGGACATTGTAGTGCCCTCCTCCCCATTACATTTTTGGTCAGTGCAGTGCCTCCTGTTGCATTAGCACTCAGTACTGTTCCTCCTGTTGCATCGGTGGTCAGTTTAATGCCCCTCTTCAATCTTTGTTCAGTGTTGTGTGCTTGTTAGATTGGTGGATATTGGTAAAGTGTCCCCTTACACTGGTGTCAGTAGTGTAGTGTTCCGGTACATTGGTGGTCATTGTTATGGCCCCTTACATTGGTGTCAGTGGTGAACTGCACTTTTACATTCATGGTTAAAGAGAGAACTAAATAGATAATTGTTGTCCATGCAGTATTTACCTGAGAGAACGGATGCCTTTGATGTTGGTTCTGCTCACTGACATAAGCATTGCATGGGCAAGCATTGTTGGGCAGGAGATCAGTCCTTGTTTGTTGGCACCTGGAATTGAGCGAACCTGCTACCCCACCGTTGTATGCGCTACATATTACTGATGCAAAGCACAATACCTCTTTCTGGCAGGTGAAGAAGTGCTAAGATGCTGAATGTGACCTTTTTCCAAGCATGGGGAACGCACAGGTTTGTAAATATTTAGATCACTTTAACAGCTGTTCTATCTCTCCTATTCACTAAATACTCCAAGCTCCCACTAGCAAAAATTGTCTGCAAAGGTGGTACCCTCCTCTACTTGGTTTGGTAGAATTTGGTGAATATCTTACCTTAAAGCAGAACTGCAGCATTTAACCCTATATCTGCCTACACCCACCCCCTGAAACACCCCCCCCCTCCCGCGACCCCCCCTCACCCGCACAGTATATTTTATTTACAACCTCCATATAATTTTTTTTTTTTAAGCAGTATTATAACCAGTCCATTAACATCGTGGCAGCTTTCTCTTCTTCGAGTTGTAAGTGGCGCTTATGTAATCCCATGTGAGCACTGCTAATTCCTGTAATACTGTGAGCTTAGTCTGTGTAATGACCGACATCCTAAGGGGCTTGTGAATGACAGGCTTCACCAGGCACATTGCTGGGACATGGAGGGTAAAGTAGGGTATACACGGGTAGATTTTTGAATGAACGTTCATACAAAAAGTCCCAATAAGACCATTAGAGACTTGCCGATTTGTCATTTCATTTTTGTTTCCATTTAACATATGATTTTGGAATTAATGGAGTTTCCCGAACGAAAAAAAACATTCACTGTTAGAATTTTGTTCAATTTTCATGCTCCTTCAAATGTATTCATCACTGCGGTCAAAATTGATCATCGATTTCACCCCATCAGCAATTATAAGGTTGAACAAATGTTCCAAAATCAATCTCATTTGTTTGAAATTCTAACCATGTGTACCCTACTTAAGTAGAATTTGTTTCACATAGGAAAGGGGGATTTAAAAATAATAAACAAAATGGAATTTCACTTTAAATTCTTTATGTATTTCAAATTATTTGCACATGGTTGACAAGCTGTCTAAACCTGCCAGTATTTCCGTCATCTTGTGATCTTGACCATAAAATGTGTCTCAGTTTTACCGTGAAATCTTCAGTATAGGAATTATCTTCATACCACAGTTTCAGTGTCTGCTCTACTCTGCTTTGCCAAATTTACAACCCCAAATATCTTTCCAAGCTTAAAACAATATGCAGTCCAGTAGATGGAGCAAGTGCACAATATACTGACCTGAAACGATACATGGAATCATAACCTCATACTACTTGGTGTCTCAGAAGAAGACATGATAGTTTCATAACAAAGCTCAGATATAGTATCATGTTTAGTAGGAACTTATATTTGCTTTAATAAGGTGGCATTACTGCCATCACAGCAACTCATGCAACCTCTACTGGATTTAAGTAAGTGTGTAAAGAAATTCAGCAAATTCACCAATAATAAGCTTTCTCCTTGGTCACAATCAGAGAGAACCTCTAGCACTGTGTGAGATAATGCCACTTCCTTTTGTAATTCTCAGCATAGTTGAAGGATGTACTTGCTCTAAAAGCTTTTTGTAGCTACAGATCAGTAGCCGGGAGCACCATTAGTACTCTAAGTACTATCATTGCTGCCTAAGGATAGCAGAATAAAAATAGATTTGCAGCTTGTTCATTGCTATGTTAACTAATTCTCATCTGGAGATGTGCTGAAGCTGCAGAGTGTGGTCAGTATCATAAGTATCAGGAGACTTGTTAAGTATTTTTGAAGAGTGGCAGTTTAAAAAGCCCAATTAATTTAGTCCTTCTTGGGGTTCTGATAAAGCTATATTTTTAAACAGGATGTGTAATGCTTTCCTTTTATCCCATGCTAGTTTATGATCCGGGCACCCTATGCTACAAAAAGGACTGAGTATGGCTGGTATTTTATAAACACGTACTTGAATTAATAACATACATTTTTATCCCCTTAGAGTTGGTACAACAAAAACATATCACATTGTGTTAGGTAATCTGGATACTTATGGAAGGTGTCTCTGGAGATCTCTCCTCTCAGCTAGAGCTTCTGTGAACAGTAAAGTATTGAGAACCTAACAATTCGCTGAGCTATGTTCTGTCTGCATCTGGGCCCACAAGGTCTAGGTTTGCTCCAGGATGTAACTTTTTCTTGACTGGTCTTGGGCTGGTCGTGCTGGGCAACTAAACATCTTTTGCATTAACCCAAAGTAGAGGTGGAGTGGACAGACTTTGCAGCCTCGTGGTCCTTTTCTTCCTTGCAAATATAAGGACCAATTATTCAGGATTCAGGAAGGTTGTGTCTTCTATTATTGTTTTTAAGCCTTGTAGGATTGGGGTAGGAGCTTGCTCTTTCCCCCAGTGACATTTTAATCATTTCATCCAGCATTGCACCAAACAGGCCGTCTCTTAAAAAGGAAAGCTCTTTTGAAGTTTGAAAAAAAAATGTAGCCAGAGCTTCATTCTCTACCACAATACAGTGACTAACAAGTAAAGCTTATTGTGGGATTTTTTTTAAGTTTGACATAAATTGTGTTGAGGTATGATGTGCTTTCACCATTGTTGGAGCTAATTTGCATCTGAAGAAATGTTGCTACTAGATGGATAGTCATTAGGATTAATATTCCACATCGATTAGTATACCTCTGAGGCCTGAGCTAGCTTCCTGATCTTGTATAAAATGATTTTTGAGTTAATGCTGACCTAGCTTTAATTTGAAGATCAGTTGAATTGGCAAGTTTTTTCAAACAGGTGGACTATGCCGTCTCAACTATATTTGTAACCGCATGATTTAGTAGTGCTTTTTGATTGTCAACATTTTTATTGGTTTGTGTTACGACATAGATGATTAAGACTGTCATCCTATATACACATTTCTTTGTACTGAAATATAGATTTACATGTTAGTCCCTATAATATGGTAGAAGGTAAAGCACTGTGTCAAGGTACCGTTCGCAGGTGTCCCCACACCGCATGCAGGTACCCACGCAGGATGACTAAATGCGTGACCACACAGGACAAGGCAAATTAGTTTTTATATATATATATGTAGTTTTAATATGCCAACCAGGATAATATAAACGGAAACAAGTATTAGTAACCAACTACATCTAAACCACACCACATGCAAAAAGTTACAGGCAAGCAAACCCAGGGACCAGGGTACCACTTCTGGCTTGACAAAGAGGTCTTGAACCTCGAAACGCGTAGCCAAATTGCCCGATTGACATTCCCATCACCCAGCGAGATAGACCGCACTGGTTTCCAGCCCCGTGCCTGTCTCCAAAAACGATCTGTCACAACGACTGCTGACAGTTTTCCAAACCGCTACAGAGCGGCACTCTCGCTCCCGTTCAGCCGTCGGGTCTCAGCCTGGCCAGCTGATCTCCCACGGTATTGGACGGCACGAACACCCTCAGTGCAGAGCCTCTGTACAAACAAGGCTACAGGACGGCAAATTCTTGCGCTCCAGCCACAGGAGCCTCCTAGCTGTCACCACTATCTCTCCTCCACCATCAGGGGACCAAACCAGATACTTCCAAACTCATACCCCTCACCGGCAGGACATTACTACGTCCACCCAACAGTAAAGAATCACCAGTGAAAATTCATGCACTGCCTAATCGACGATTTGGCCCGTTTACCACATCCACACCGATCGCCCCAAGACACTGCTGAGCGATCCATACAGCCTTTCTCCTGATTTGCAAGACCTCATCTGGTCCACCCAAACAGTGAGTTTTCAGTCCAGTATTGTTTTTAAAGTTTTTAAAGTTGTTATCTATCCCCACAATATCCCAGGGTTGCAGCGCTTCTTTCCATCCTCCTTATAAGCCAACCCAGGGAGCAAAGCAAAACACCAGCGGAACTAAGGGACAAAAGGTCATGGTACAAGGATCTAACAGGACTCAGGAACATAAGCAGGTCACGGCTCCGGACAACAAGCAGGGAACAGGGCTCAGGATACATAGGAAATGGCAACAAGATACTGTGGCAATATCCAGACTGCAGGGAGGGATTAAATACCCTCACGGGTAGTGATTAAACACTAACAGCTGGGAGACGGCCACAGGTGAGGACTGAACATGCAGGTTCCAGCACCACCCAGTGGTGGTCTGGTACCTGACATCTCCTATCTGCCTGGAAATACCTGTAGGCGAGCGCAGGAACTGCAGGACCTGGTTCCTGCGCCACCTGGAGGTGCTATGGTCCCTGACACACTGCCTATATTTTCTATTCTGTTACAATTTGATTATAAAAGGAGGCTTGCTGCTCACATTTAAGTGTTTTATTAATATACATAATGCATGTGGGGGTGGTTTTGTATGTTTTAAACTTGTTTAGCCAACCAACACTTCAGTCAAAGCACCGTAGGCGACTGGAATATAGTACAGCATTGCACAGGAATTTAAGAGCCTGCTTCATTTGGTCTGTTGTCAATGAGATGTGGCCGTGCCTCTAAAAAGGGTTCTAACGCATTAGTCTTGACATTCTAAGAGACCAGGGTCAAAGCTAAAACAGGCCTAACCAACGATCATAGTTACAAAGCTAATCAGGTTGAAGTCCAATAAGTTCAACCTAAAGAGAAAAGAGTAAAAAATAAATAAAATGAACCTAAAACAGAACAGAAAACAGAACACTGTGCCCACAGTTACCCACTTTTGATCCAGAGGAAGGCAAAAAAACTCCTATTATGATCATAGTTACAAAGCTAATCAGGTTGAAAAAAAAGACACAAGTCCATCAAGTTCAACCTAAAGAGAAAAGAGTAAAAAATAAATAAAATGAACCTAAAACAGAACAGAAAACAGAACACTGTGCCCACAGTTACCCACTTTTGATCCAGAGGAAGGCAAAAAAACTCCTATTCAATTTGCTCCAATAGGGAAAAAACTTCCTTCCTGATCCCATAAGGCAATCAGATATTCCATGGATCAACAATCTCTGGTGCTTATTATACTAAGAACTCAATCCAGTAATATTCTGTGCATTTAGGAATACATCCAGATTTTTTTAATAACAGTTAACTGAGCTAGCTAGAACTGGCTCCTGGGGGAGTTTGTTCCACATTTTCGCAGCTCTAACTGTGAAGAAGCCTTTCCATAAGTAAAGGTTAAACCTCCAGATACAAAGAGTGCCCCTTTGTCCTCTGCAGTGACCTTGCAGTGAATAATTTGGCACCAAGCTCACTATATGGACCATTTATGTATTTTTTACAAGGTGATCATGTCCCCCCTTAATCGCCTCTTCTCCAGAGAGAACAAATTCAGATCAACTAGTATTTCCTCATAGCTGAGCTCCTCCATGCCTCTTATGAGTTTAGTTGCACTTCTCTGCACTTTCTCCAGTTCCACAACATCCTTTTTGTAAACTGGTGCCCAAAACTAAACTGCATTTTCCAGATGAGGTCTTACTAATGCTTTTGTACAGGGGCAAGATTATGTCTCTCTCTCTCTGAAGTCTAGACCTCTTTTAATACAAAAAAGTATTTTGCTTGCTTTAGAAACTGCAGCTTGACATTGCATGCTATTATTGAATCTATGATCTACCAGAACACCCAGATCTTTCTCTATCATTGACTCCCCCAAACATACTCCCCCAGAGTGTATGATGCATGCATGTTTTTAGCCCCCAAGTGCATAACTTTACATTTCTCAACATTAAACCTCATTTGCCAAATAGAAGCCTATTTACACAGAGCATTCATATCTGCTTGTAATTTGGAAACATCCTAAGGACTCTATTCTACTATATAGCTTGGTATCATCTGCATACACAGAAATAGTACTTTTAATCCCCAACTCTGTAATTTATAAAAAGATTAAACAGTAAGGGGCCCAACACTAAACCTTGGGGGACAATACTCACAGCGTTAGACCATTCAGAGTATGAATCATTGACCACCACTCTCTGAATACATGTTCCAAGTGATGGAACATGGATCTTGACAAGGAATTCAGTTTATTATCCTCATAAGATGGTGTGTCCTCAAAGGGAATCACAATATCCTTTTAGACACAGAAAAAAGTTGGATCCACTAATGGGGGTGTAAGCAACATGCATGCGCCAAGTCCCGCTAGGAGGATAAACACGCGCATGCACACAGCAAGTCTTGACCATGGAAATGATCCGTATGAGCATAACTTCCGGTGCGCCATACGGCGTGCCATACGGCGCAACTCACAAGAAAAACGCGCCAAAGGCGCACAGGAAGTGATGTGCATAATTGGCCCACTTCCCTATATAAACCGGGCCAGCAAGTCACTTAGTTGCTGGATTGTCTTCTCAGCTCCTGTTTGTGTATTGTTTCCTGTTTCCTGCCTTGTCTTGAATATCACCGTTTGCCTGGATTTTGACCTATTCTTGCCTCAACCACCTTCCTCGATTGCTGCCTGCCTTTTTGACCTCGGACTGTTAATTGGATTATTCTTCTTCAAATTCCCTCGGTACCGCATCTGACCTCCTGGCTTTTGACCACGGCTTGCCTTGACTACGATATCTGGATTACCCTTCTGATCGCACGGTTTCACAACCACTGGCACTCATGCCAATCGGTGTCTGACTGGCCTCTGTCCCCATCCTCAAGGGCCATAAGATACTAGGTGCAAGGGAAGCCTCCTCACCCATCCAGTCTCCAAGACCAGGTACATGATAGGGGGAGTAGCCCATTTTTTCACAAAGTCATATAGGACTGAAAAGTGTCTTTTGGATGAAAAATCCTGCTAAAAAACATGCTAAAACCTTAGCAGAATGATAAAGTTTGCAAGAACCCAGCTGTGTAACCTTACTAGTAACCTCACTGATAAAGGGTTGTCATCCAAATTCAAAGTCTCATGGACCACCTGATTTGCCTAGAAACCATCTCCCTGTCATGAGACAGTATAGCTGCCAAATGGTTGTTACTAGGGAGTCAGTAAATAAATATTAAATGTGTATTCTTGTATATGCTCTAGAGTCACACATGAGATAGCAAACATTAGCAAGTGATCAATTGTCTGACCTTTTATAAGTGAAAAGAGCCCATCACAAGAAAGTACTACAGACTACACCCTTAGTGGATTGGCTCTCAGCTATGCAAAAAGTACATTGGTTCTCGTTTACCTTGAGGGGCTCTTTTTCTTTCCTGGGATCTGGTGAGGGAAGGCTTGTCACTGTTAATGATTTCAAGTAGAAAAGGAATAGAATACAAAATGGACAATTCTCATTGACCTTTTTCAAGTAGTTCTTTTGCAGCTGGGGCTCAATCCCCTGGCATGCTTCAAAGCTTCTTTATATTGTGTACATAGGAGATAGCCCCACTGCCAGTCAGTAATTATGTTTGAGCACATTTAAGACTCATTTCATTTTGAGGAACCACTGATGCATTTGAAGATGTCAAAACTAGAGGAATCAAGCAGGCCATTCACTGGTAGATTTTTACGAAAGATCTCGTCAGAACATTCGATAATACCATCAGAGACCTTGAAGAATGTCGTTCCAAATTTCATTTGATTTTGAAGATTCAGTTTTGGGATTGATGAAGTTTCACGATCGGAAACCAAAATGACTGTTAGTATTTTGTTCATTCAATAATTTTTCCTCCTGCTCCTTCCATTTTTTACATCACTATGGTCAAAAACAATCATCAAATGAAATTCTAGAGGTCTATGGCTAGCTGTGGGCAAAATAGAACCAATTCTTGCGCATTCTAAAATAGGTGCTTTAATATTTAAACTTTATCATGTACAGTCTATTCTGAATAATGGTACGCACATACCTTTAGTCTTTAAACTGTGGTATGTATATTTGTAATTGTTTAGTCACTCTTCATGAGAAAATCATTTTAATGCTACTTTTAAAATAATGTTTTGGATTGAAATAATGTTTTCAATTTTTCCCCCTGGCTATTGAGCTAAGGATATTAAACTAGATTAGAATGAAAGGGAATATGTGGTTTACATATGGGTGCTTCTTAAAATATAGAAGAAGAAAGGCATACACTTAAACATGCTGCAGTTTTAATACAATCAAGAAGACACAGAGAATGGGGGAAAAAAGCATTAAAAACACATACATTAAAGTGAAAGATGGTTAAGTGTCACTTAAATGAAATTACCTCTTCAAAGATGCAGTAGGCATAATATGTTGAAGCAAAGTAAAATAAAAGTAGACATCTAAATCTTCTAAAAGCATTCTGACTGCTTGCTGTGGGCATTAGCACTACTTTTCCATTAATCAGCTCAATTGTGTTCATCAAAAAGGAGTGAATCATTAGAGTGTCACATACATAATTATATAAGATGTACATGTCTTGTATGTCAGATGTATATGTAAATGTTCAGCAGGTTAATAGAAATTTAATTAACATGGAATGTAATTACAATTAGTTACATCCTGTGGTGCAAATAAGATGTATGACTTCATGATTCAAGAAACGTTCTCAATTGATTGGATTATATTATTAGCATGGATACAAGTCATGAATAATATTTTTATATTAGTGATCAGAGTAAATAATATTTGACACATTATTGAATATACTGTATGTGTTTACTGCATTTTTTTCAATGCTGATTTATGAAGTTTAAAGCTGAACTCCAGCCTTACCTTCAATCTTGCACAGTTGTACAGACACCTCACCTGGACTGGAATTGCTTACTCTGATTTCACTGCACGCTGTGAGCTTCTCACAGTTGCAGCAAGTCAGATAGAGCCCACCTCGGTTCCTGGCTGGAGCACGTCCAGCATCTTCTAGTTCTTTCCTCCTCAGCCTGACTATCCCTCGCCCACCCCTTTTTAATTAAGGAGGTTCAGCATCAGTGCTGAGGCTCAGCATCAGTGGCCATTACCTAGGGTGGGCTAAGCAAATGCAGCCTACCTAGGAATGCCCAATCCACCAGATTGACAACCACTTAAAGGTCATATCTTGATTTAATTTAGAGGTGTTCAGTAGGATGATACTTTAGATTGCAGCACTACATAAGAGTTCTTCGTTGCAGCAGAGTGAAACACAATGGAGGGAATTTATGAACGTGTCCAAATGTGCCAAAGATGACCAATGAGGGTTTTATGTCTGATGCGACATTTCACATATTTCTAAACTGCTCCGTATTTTCCTCCAGAATTTGGGACATTAAAAAACCCTCCAAACTGTTGCACATTCTAGAAGTCCTCCTGAGCACTTCTCAAAGTATTGCAAAGATAACTCCGCTTCATACCCTCAGGTCAGCTTATCACTTCACAGCTATTCAGCTGTCATCCAGAAGGTTCCCTGCAAGCTTGCAACAGTTTAGGGACCAGGACAATTTTGAGACAATTTTGAGACAATTCTCCTTATGAAGACATTTAAGAATGAAACATAAACTAGGATAATAAATCTGTTGCTATATGCACTGGAAATCAGGGATACGACGCTCATAATGCCTCCAAATTCAAAAATTCCTACCAACATCCATCCCTCCCTGCTCACACACCTTACTTGCCTTTGACATCCCTTCCTCTCCAGCCACGTCACCCTTTATTGACATCCAGTGAGCCTAATGACAGCAAAACCTTACATTCTGATTATGACCAGCTAGATATTCTATAGTGATGCATATATTACAGACATCATCACAGAGACATAGATAAATTGATTGGGGCCAAATGATGCAATGAGTTCAATTTGCTAAAGGCGGGCAGCAGGGGTAGGCAAACTCTGGACTTCAGCTGTCGTGAAACTACAAAAATCCCATCATGCATCTGCCCCTGGTAGTCATGGCTGTGGTTGTCAATTGCAATACCTCATGGGATTTGTAGTTGCACCACAGCTGGAGGGCTCGAGTTTGCCTACCCCTGGTGTAGAGCATGTTTTCATTTAGCTTAGTGAATGAGCTGAAGAAGTGCTGAAAACAGCCATCCAATCATGTGTGAAAAAATTATCTTTTTTATTTTCTTTGCACATGAATGAGTATTTTCTGCAAGGTGAACATGCTCTACCCCTTTAGTAAATGAACCTTTTTGCCTCATAAATATAGTTATATGAGTAGGGTTTCCTAAGTGAAAATGTTCTTGAATAGGTCCTTCAGTGACATTTTACCCTGAAATGGCATTATAAAGCAGAGCAAAATCAATGCTGAAGTCCATATCCACCAATCCATCATTATCAACATCTGGACCTTTTGCTGCACTCATTTTTAACGTGACTTTTCAATAATGAAGTTTGATGGGTATAGATGCTACTATACAACCTCAAGTTTGTTAGTTAATGTTTTTGTTTACTCAATACATTTTAAAATCAACCAATATCCATAAAATCATTAACTCATAAAAACATGATATTGTTCTAAACCACATTTCTGGGCCATATATCATAGCATTATACATTGAAGTCAATTAAGATATGAAACAACCTAATTTATAGTTTGCAAGTGTCTCTGTTTTTACTGTGATATCTTTATAACCCACTGTGACTTCTGGTTTAATGCGTTTCACATTACACTTCTTTAGGAACTGCAGGTATATTTTTGGGGCATGTAGACTAGCTGTTGATCATCTGATCAACCAGGGGGAAAAAAAATCCACCTTCCTAGTGAGGGCCATTAGAAAGGGGGAGCAACACAGAGCCCAGTGTATTTGCTCATATTCATCATGTTAAAACCTTGTCAAAATATTCCTGTCATGTAGACATACAGCTGATATTGTTTCCTCAAAACCAAAAAACTGAACATAATTTTGCCCCTATTTAGAAATCTGAAATCTAAAATAACGAGGAGCCATTTTTTGCACAAGGAACCATAGAAAGCCCATTGAACCCTTAAACAGTAAAACCCCATAAATTTCGACTTTGTCCTCGTGTCCAATGCCGAAAATGGTGAAATTTCAACAATCACATGATTTTCTCTAATATTTTGGGAAAAGTTAATTCAATTCCACTAATTTCTAATATGGACATTCAAAAAAGACTTTCACCAGCTATACATACATACATACATACATACATACATACATACATACATACATACATACATATACACATACACACACATATACAGTATTTCACAGAAGCGAGTACACCCCTCACATTTTTGCAAATATTTTATTATATCATTTCATGTGACGACACTTTGCTACAATGTAAAGTAGTGAGTGTACAGCTTGTATATCAGTGTACATTTGCTGTCCCCTCCAAAATAACTCAGCACAGCCATTAATGTCTAAACCGCTGGCAACAAAAGTGAATACACCCCTAAGTGAAAATTTCCAAATTGGGCCCAATTAGCCATTTTCCCTCCCCGGTGTCATGTGACTCGTTAGTGTTACAAGGTCTCAGGTGTGAATGGGGAGCAGGTGTATTAAATTGGGTGTTATCGCTCTCACTCTGTCATACTGGTCACTGGAAGTTCAACATGGCATCTCATGGCAAAAAGATTGCCAAGACCCTGAAACTGAGCTGCAGTATGGTGGCCAAGACCATACAGCGGTTTAACAGGAGAGATTCCACTCAGAACAGGCCTCGCCATGGTCGACCAAAGAAGTTGAGATTTCAAGGAGCGAAGGTAATGTTCCTTATATCTCTGTTATTCTATGTATGAATATCTGATATTCAGATCCAGTATTGTATAATGCCTGATGATGAAACTAATATGTTTCCACCACCTTTACAATCATTAACAACTCAAGTCAGCCAGTAACGGGGGTCCTTAAAGTGGACCTTTATCCCCTTTCACTAAAAATCACAACAGCATTTAGCTCTGCATGCTGATGTGAAATCATCTTACATTCATTAGTTAAATAAACACTTTTTTTCTTTTACTTACAATTATTGTTTTTCCACTTCCTGGTCCTCTTCCCACCACTCCTTCATGAGATGAGGAGATCATCTATATAAAACAGTGGGGAGTGTGAAGTGGAAGCCAGGTTGGCCAGAAGGCTAAAGAAGGAACTGCTATTTAGACCTATTTAGACGGCACAAAAATTAAATTTAATTTGACACCATTACTTTGCTCCATTTAATTGACTTTTGCTTGTTATTTTTTTACTATTTTTTGTGTGGCTCGGTAAACGCTGTAATTTTTTAGGTAGACTGAACTGTCTGTACTTGTGGTATTCAGATATAAACATAATGTTGGACACATGCATGACCTGGCATTCCATTCTATTCCATTTATTAATTTACACAACATGCATGTTTTTAGTGTTATGTTTTGCACTCCAAAGACACATAAGAAAGAGAGGTAGGGCTTTAGGATCTTGAGGTAGGTCCTGCCTAAATGTTATTAGTTATGATGAATCTGAAACATACTATGATATAGTTAATATTACATTAGTAGGAGAGTTCATTGCCAGTCCAGTCCTGCATAGAGGAGTTGTTTCATGCTGAGTTATTGCATAGATATTGAAGATATTTACAAAGGACACAACAATTAAAGTTATAATACACTTTCCTTTTGTATTTAGACAATATTTGTTTAGCACAGCATTTACACAACATTTAGCCTTAAAAAGCACTTACTAGACTTGTTGTGTTCAAATGGTTTTGGTAATCCAGGTCACACAAAATAATGAAATTATTTTAATAATTAAAATTAATTTAATAATTGTCTATTTTTTAAACAATTATTAAATTAAGAAATTAACAAGACAATGCTGTAAAAACATCTACGTTCAAACTTGTTTCATGGCTTTTCTCCTCCCAGTTTGTTTCATTACAAAGGGCTTTTTCAAGGGTTGGGCGATGATCTACACATACCCCATTAATGTCCATGTAGTAACTACTTGCTCCCATTAGCTTCTATTTAATGTATCTCTTTCACTATCCAAATGATATAGATAAATTAGTTATTGCTACAATAAAGTCTGTGCTAACCAGGTACTTCGTGTAAGTTATAAGAATTTAAAACACAGTTAAGCTTGACAAATGCAATAATAAATTACATAGTTTCATATTCAGAGCCAAGAACAATATAAAATTTGCTCGTTATTAATAGAGCAATAAACGTCTAAATCAATGTTCAAGCTATTAGACTGCAGAGGGACATTTTATAAATCCAATGTATTTTTCTTCAGGAAACGTAATGTCTGCGATTAGAAACTCTGCTGAGGAAGGATACAATCAATACCACAAACTAAAAGACCTTTCAGATTACATTCATGGTATTTAGCAAAAATAGAAACATTTTGAAAATAGTGATGGGTGAATCTTCCCAGGTTTGATACACCAAGGGTTTGGTCAACTCTTGGAATACAGAATTCCATAAAAGTGGTGGTGGGAAGTGAATCTTGTTGATAAATTGTTAGGGCTAATAGGCAAACTACCTTAAAAAAATGCATGTGAATGGCCATGGGGGACATGTACCAATGCAAACTATATACCATACAGTGGGTAGAGGTCTATTCATGCTGCTTTGAGGGCATCATTGACATTCTGGCCATTTTTAGGGCTAATAGGCAAACTACCTTAAAAAAAATGCATGTGAATGGCCATGGGGGACATGTACCAATGCAAACTATATACCATACAGTGGGTAGAGGTCTATTCATGCTGCTTTGAGGGCATCATTGCACATATACAAATATCCTGCTTGCTGCCAGTGGAAGCTAGGCCTTTAAATGGGTCATTTTGATGGAGGCCAGTAGAAGGGACTCCTGTTCATACGTTCACTGTTATTGACTGTACAATGATGACATAAACAGGATGCTGTCTTTCAGTGTATTTAGTTAAACATTTTGCATATTTGTAAATATACATGTACATAAAGACATATATTGTTGCCCGATGCAGGTGCCACTTCCTGCTTTGCGGTACAATGCATTGGTAGTGCTTTACTTACAATGCAATGCTCCCTATGCTGCTGATTCAGCACCTTATCACAGCAGTTCCCAAGTAAACATATGGTTTGCCCATGTAAGTCAAAGCAGCAGGTGTAGGAACTGCTGTCCTACTGATCTGACCATACTTAATTTTCTTTTACTTTCACTCCTACTTGTTGAAACAGCAGGAGTGAAAAGAAGGAGCAATGTTTAAGCTCCAAGACTTGTTTTGGAGCTTGCATAGGACTGAGTACTCTTCTTTCCCCAATGTAACTGTGGGAGTAATTGCATTTAGCCACTGAGAACTCCATTTAGCAGCTAATCTGCAAATCTAAATATTTAAAATATTAATGAAGAAAATATGGAAGTGCAAGCTTGTAAATATGTGAAAGTCATATAAAATACATTAAAGTAAACACTGCATGATATAACTCAAAATAATGTGTTCACTGAAAATTCTATATAAATACTTTCTGCTGTTTGCTATCATGTCTTCTTTGTGGATTAGTTTAAATATCTTGTAAACAGCTTCCCATTATCTAAAGGTGCCCATACACCTTACGACCATCGCAAGACTTTTGTCTTGCTATGGTCGTATGCTTATTGAAAGCTCGTACGATCTGCCCACCTTGGAGGGCTTCCAATGACCGCAATGCAGAACGGGCAGTGTGCACGTGCGCACAGTGGCCCGTTCCGCAGCTATCGGACGAGCAGGCTAGAAACCCGCCGACAATCGTACGATTCTCGGCGGGTTTGCAAGCATGTTGGTTCGACAAAAGACGTACAGTAGAAACGGTTGCACGTCTTCGTTCACACTGCTCGATTCTCGTACGATCGCGGGATTTCGCCTGATTCTCGTACGAGAATCGAGCAGTGTATGGGCACCTTTAGACTGTGCCAGGCTTTTGAACTGATTTAAGTCATACTGAACTCATCCAAGTCTCTTTGCAAATATTTACTTATGTACTTACACATCTTCAGACATATCTGGGCTTGGAGGACCACCTTTTCATGCTTGTCCTATGGCAGCCTTTTTTTCTGATGCTGAAAGATCCATATAGTACACTTTGCTGTTGCTTTTCTGGGCTGCATTCTAAAGTGATCCTCTCAGTATTAAAGTGACACCAAACTCAGGAGTTAAATGTTAAAAATGTATTCAAGTACCTTAACTGTTAACAAATGCATCTTCTTTGCGATGGACTACAATCTCAATACAAATTAGTAAACTAAACATGAGACTATAGTTCATCACGGGAGCAAGCTTGGAGCAGTGGCTTCTTTACAACACACATAGGAACCATGGGGAACAAAAGTAGCCACCCTCCAGAAGGAAGGACAGTGTCAGCACCAATTCAGAGATGATTTGAGGATCTACAGCTGAGTGATACACAAATAAGATACATTTTTGTTAATAATTAAGGCACTTGAATGTTTTTTTTAAAGATATAACTCTTGAGTTTAGTGTCACTCTAAACTTTGAAATGTTTGAGAAATGTTTACATTTTTTTAACTAAATGGTTTTTTTTAGCGCAAAAAGCCTCCACCCTGCTTCTCCCTGATTTTGTTTCAGTTACTAGGACCTGTTACAAGGACCTGTTAAGGTTAGGGATCATTCGATCCTGAAATCCCAGTTGGCAGGGCCTAGATATGAGGTAAAAAAGTAATAGAGAGGTCAGATCTGCATACATGCTTAAGGTCAATGACTTAAAAAGTACTGAAGCAATTGGAGCAGCACAACAGCAAGGGCACTAGAGTTTTCAAATTGATAATTTAAGAAAATACAGAAGAGGATTAAAGTGAAGGTTCCAAAGGTCTGTGCCAGGGGGTCGGCACAGACATTTACTATATGAGGCAGGTGCTGGCTATGTATATTAGCTGCTGGCTTTTGTTTTTTGTACAAAAAGCCAGCTTTAGCTGCAAATGTAAACACATAAAAGCAATGAAGATCACTGCTGCAGACCTAGAATGTTTAATATTTAACGATTCCACTTCAGGAGATGGATTCTCTGCTGCAGATTAAAGTCCAGTGATCACGTATATGACAAATGATGTGTCATCTCTGAAATGCAACCTTCGTGAGATAGAGACCTATGATGCTGAAGAAAGGTTCCCCTGCATCTTCCTGAACTAGAGACCAGTCACCACACCTAGTTTCCTTTGAGCGAGCAACTTATTACTTACCCACCCACTGTTGTGCCATCACACTGCTGCAGTGCTGTGAGCAATGCCTGAAACGCTCAGATGAAATCCTGTCCCATCTGTGTGCTGTTATTATGATCAACATTTGAAAATATATAGAAGGGACAGTTGATGGGTTGAGAATAAAAATGCAGCCCGCAAATCGAAAGTGGAATCTGTGTGTGAAATATAAAACTCAACACTGGTGTCACTAAAATAAGTAAATCCTTGGTGCAGTTGGAGTAAAATAAGGCCATCATTGGTGTTTGTGGGCACAAAATAAGTCCTGTAAATGGTGTCAGGGAAAGTAAAAATAAGCACATCCTTGGTGTCAGATGAAGTAAAACAAAAAAGCCCATCATTGGTGTTAGTGGGCGCAAAATAAGTCCCATTAATGGTGTCAGTAAAAGTTAAAATAAGCCCCATATTTGATGTCAGTTGGAGTAGAATAAGCCCATCATTGGTGGTAGTTGGAGCAAAATATGCCCCATCATTGGTGTCAGAGAAAGTAAAATAATCACATCCTTGGTGTTAGTTGGAGCAAAATAAGTTGCATCATTGGTGTCAGTGAAAGCTAAAAAAAAAGGCCCCATCTTTGGTGTAAGTAGAAGCAAAATGACTCCCCCCCCCTCTTCCCAAAGGAGCATGTTCCAGCACTTGGCATCTACCACTCTGCACAGCTGCAAGATTTGTGACACTTGGCAATTTCATATGACTGGTGTGTGTAGGTGAGGACCCAGAAGTGACGTTGGCACCACACGCAATATCCTCCCCCACATATTAGCGTGATTAAGATCTAGATCATGCTGATATGCATCATGTGACTGCAGATTTGGATAAGTAATATTTCCTTTTTTAAATACAAGGTTGCAAATAATTACAGCTACAATGTAGTAGACGGTAGTAGCGTGTTTATTGGATTGCCTGGAGTTCAGCATTAGGAGTTATACAGCTAGAAAACAAAATGCTATGTAAATGGTCATTACTAGATATATGTTTTCTTTTTCATTTTCAACATTAGGTGTGCTGCAATCATTTCCTGCACAGCTATATAATAAAAAGCTCAGCTTGCTCCCATTGGACTGTTTATTCAACTGTCTCTTGTCGCCTCTTTATTGAGGTTGTTGTGTTGCCCATAAGCCACTTAGTATTGTAGAGCTATGGCTACATAATTATTTGATTTATTCCTCTCATTTACTAAGAGTGCGTTAGAGTGAGCGGGAAGCCGAGGCAAAACATAATTGTACTGATTTTCTCATTTTGCTCTTCAGTAGAAGCTTGTCTTGCCACTTGTTTGAATTACAATCTATCGATTAAGTACAGGAGTCCAAACAGATCAATGGTTGACATTAAGCCTTTTCTCCCATTTTGTTTTGATTTACTGCAAGCTGTTAGAACATGAAAATTACTAATGGCATGAAGTAGCAGTTTTTCCTTTTCTGTATTATCTCAGGATACTGACTGAATGCATTGCCCTGGAGATTCCAGTAACCGGTATTAAAGAAATGCTCCAGATTTAGTCAAAAAGGAATATGCATTTGCAAGGCCATAATGTAAATATGTGGAAATGTATTTCAGCATAACCATTTCTACCTGCTGAGATCTGCCTTCAATATGTAAATTACTTCCCCCAGAAAAACAGAATAATTAGTTGATGGTATATGAGTCATGGCTTTTCTATGGGGAGATGAAGAATGTATGTGTCCAGAACCCATGCATCTCAAGTATGTTTTTTTTTTCTATCTAGGCTGCAGATCCTATATTTTTATGCACAGCACTATCTAATACTGTCCTGTTTTTCATGAAAGTAAAAATATGGCCTCCCATTAAAAAAAAAATGCACTGCAGCAATTAATTATAAAGTCCCCCAAAAACGAATTGAGCCTGCCTAAAAAGTCCACTTAATGTAGCTTTGTGTGATGGAGAGACAACAAGGCTGCACTGCTTTTAAATTCAGAGCAGGGTTGCTGCTCTCATATAGGCTCGGAAGAGTATATGGGGAGACCAGGTGCCGATTGGGGGACCATAAGGGGAAGAGGCTGGAGACACCCACCTATGGAAGGCTTCAGAAACCCAAGATTCAGAGGAGGGGGTGCAGAGGGGGGAGAAGGATCCAACTTCAGAAACAACAGAATGTGGTAGGGCAGGGCATCTTTAATCTGAGCTCTGCCCCCCTCACTCTAGCAGAGGAAAGGGTACTCAATTTAGGTCTCAAGTTTGCTCCAGCACATAACCTCAATAAATTCAACACATTCATTGATATTCAAAAATTTATCAGGAAGTTAAATATCAAAAAACATTATGCCTCCACCTTAGCAAAGAGCCCCCAAATTAAAACCACTACCCTAGAGAGGAAATATCTACACACCCCGCTAAAAAACCAATCAGTGTTCAACCC
Organism: Nanorana parkeri; assembly: GCF_000935625.1. Classification (NCBI taxonomy): domain Eukaryota; kingdom Metazoa; phylum Chordata; class Amphibia; order Anura; family Dicroglossidae; genus Nanorana; species Nanorana parkeri. Next base: position 1,019,523 of record NW_017306580.1, read on the forward strand.
CAAGACTAATTCTAATCACTTCATTTAAGTTTTTAAACATTTAGTGGAAGAGGATCTTAGATCCTTGGAAATCAAACATATGAGAAATAAATTGCACATCAATACAGGTATACAATACCTGGAGGACAGAAAGGACGTGATCAGACCAGCAGACAAGGGAGGGGGGGGTTGTTGTGTTGAGTAAAGAATTTTATGAGAAGGAAATGTCAAATATTCTACAAACCAAAGACACATACAAATTACTAAAAAAGAACCCAGTATATGAATATAAGAAAGAACTAGTGTCACTTATTAATAAAGGTCATAGAAAGGAATTATTAACTAAAAAAGAAAGAGATTATCTTATACCATCAACATGCAGAACACCGATAATTTACTTCCTACCAAAAATCCACAAGGATAAACAAAAACCCCCGGGGAGACCAATTATTAGCGGTATAGGCTCCTTAACGGCCAGACTAGGTGAATACATTGACTACTTCTTGCAACCCCTGGTATGTAAAACTGAGGCCTATATCAAGGACAGCAGAGATGTGCTCAATATTCTTCATGGATTAGAGGAGATTGGAGGGGGACACAATCATGGCCACTATAGATGTCACCGCCCTTTACACAAGCATAACACATCAGAAGGGCCTAGAAACAATCGATTGGGCCTTTGAAAATTATGGAGGTTTGAAACCAAAACAAAATAAATTTATACTGGAATGCCTGGACTTTTGCATGAAAAGAAATTATTTCTGGTATGATAATCAGTTCTTCCTGCAAGAAAAGGGTGTAGCAATGGGGGCCAAGTTTGCACCAAGCATGGCCAACCTATACATGGCAAAGTGGGAGGAGGACCATATTTTTTCCAACAGGATTGGTTCCCTCATTATTTGGAAACGCTTCATTGATGACATTGTTCTCATATGGGGGGGTACAAAAGCAGCTTTGGAAGCATTTTTAAATTCTCTTAATTCCAATGATTTTAACCTAAGATTTACACACAATTTTAACCCGACCTCTATAACATTCTTAGATCTTGAGATAATAAAAGAAGGTACAAAGTGGCTGACAAAAACATATTTTAAACCCACGGATAAGAACGGTTACATTCCCACCCACAGTTGCCATCACTCACAATGGATAAGAGGGATCCCCAAGGGACAACTCATGAGGATGAGGCGAAATTGTACCAAAATGGATGACTTCTACTTACAATCAAAAATTCTTATTGATAGATTTATAGAAAAGGGTTACAATGGAGAAGAACTATATAATCTAAGAGATAAGGTGGCAGATATGGACAGAATGTCCTTATTGAAACCAAAACCAAAGGGAAATGAACCTTTCCCGATATCTTTCATCACGGACTATTCAGGCCAACATAAAAAATTGGAATATATCATTGGCAAACTTTGGGAGATTTTAAAATGTGATAAAATCCTAGGCCCCCTTCTACCCATTAAACCCAAGGTGATTTAGAGAAGAGCACCAACACTCGGAAATAAATTATCAAGAAATGTCATCAGCCCACCCAAACAACCCACTATTTTCTTTGAGGGAACAGGGTTCTACCCTTGCAAGAGGTGTATATTCCCATATATATTGGTTGATGCTTATCCCGTTAAAACGAATGCCAACATATATAAATCTTAAAATCTATTAATTTTAAAATCTACTAATATTTCCCTCTTTTATGCACCTAACTTTTATTCACTTAATTTTTTATTCACTTAATTCTAATTAATATTCACTTAATTTTTAATTTGTAATACCTTTGTAATTTTGGCTTCTAACGAATATGCTAGGTGCAAAGGGCTACACCATATTCCCATTGTCTATTTTTACAAGGGGATAACAATATGAGCCTCTGGAGTTCACTACACTTGGAGATTGATCAAGTTATTATTTGATTGCTTAATTACTAGGGGTATATTTAAGCTTGGTTGGAAACCCAGGGGAGATCTGTTAACCTTTAGAAAACGTCAAGTGACGAAACGCGTCAAGGGGCAGATCTTTCTGACACGAGCAGCTTGGCAGTCTGTTCTTATTTGATGGTCGGGCCGGCCGAAAATCCTTTTAAAACTTTTATGTGAACTGTTCATCTTAATAAAAACTTCGTTATTTGATACTGCACCATGGAGGCTGTTTCTCTCTTTTGAATCCCTTCTGATTTATCATCGGGACTGGGAGAAAAACATATCAGTAACTTACGAGCAGAAGGAGCCGGGATCCAACTGGACTCACTGCAGCGCGACGGGTGAAAATGCTGTACCTGCTTGCACTACAGGTGGATGAAACAATGTTGCAGGGGGCATGGCTATCTGTATTGTCACTACTGATTCACACACTTGTAGGTTGTCAATCAGCACCTGGCCACACCTAGCCCCACCCACTGCTTTCTGAATTCTCTTTTACTGAAACCTCCTACTGTGAGCTGCAGTGTCTGGGAGGGGGAACATTTGAAGCACAAACAATAGAGGATTTGGCTCAAACAGGGAAGGTAAAGGAACTGTTTTGTTCACTTTATGAGACTTGTGCATCACATAATAACTGGATTTAGTATTTGTTTAGAATGTCAAGCAGGAGCCTTTAGTTGTTCTTTTTGTATGGCTTAGGGCCACCTGCAGAAACCTACAAAAGAGGAATTTAAGTTACATTGACATGTGTGATTTTTGTGTATCTCAGGGACTGTTAAAATTATTTGGCTCCCTGAAACTGTAATTGTTTTTTACACAGTGGGATTTTATTAAAATGTATCTATAGACAAAACTTTTTTTCATATATTTGGGAGTAATCTCTAAAGTAAGAGTAAATTCTCAATTGTCACTGGAACAGGTGTCCTTATTTAGAAGTTTCCTTTTCCCTACTGCTTCGGTGACATCTGTAATATTTTGAATTTCCCATAGCTTTCTGGATTAGTACATCCAGAGATATAGGCCAGCAGCTAAATTTATAGTAAACATTAACCCCTTCGTGACTGACAACGTACAGTGTACTTCGCTGTCATCGGGGCTATTTAAACAGACTCCCCGCTACTTTTGCCGCCGGGACTCTTTAAACTTGTAAAGCAGACTGTCGGCTTTACAATAGAAGTGATTCTGGCGACTCAGCTGCCGCCAGATCGCTTCCATGGCCCGGCTTATAAGCCCCTCCTATGTGATGGCAATCAAAGTAAAGTAAAAAAAAATAAAATAACAGTTTAAAAATGAAATAAAATAAATCTAAAAATAATAAAAACATTTTTCAAAGGTGCCCGCAAGCACGCGCCACATAAACACGTGTCGGATGCGCCTACGTATGAAAACGATGAACGCGCCACACATGTTTGGTATCGGCGAGCATGCCAGAGTGAGAGCAATAATTCTAGGGCCAGTATTTTTGGGTATCTCTAAATTGATGACCTGTGGGGGCTTTTAAAGTGTCGTTTATGGACTTTTTGGGGTACTGATGTTTGTCGCCGTGTCACGGACGCACACAATTTTTAACCTGGGCGTGTTGGGTATCTATTTACTAGTTGTAACCTCATCTTTTATATTTGATTAAAAAAATTAGTATTTTATTGTGTTTTGGGGCATTTAAGTACATTTTCCTCTAAATTATGGGGGTTTGATAAGGAGTTGCGCTAAAATATCGTGCAACATAAAAATTTGCAACTGCCAACATTTTATTCTATAGGGTCTGGGCTTTCAGAAAATATATAATGTTTGGGGGTTTTAAGTAATTTTCAGGCCTTAAATGTTGAATATAACATGGGTGCAAAAAAAATATATGAAAAAAAGGCCTCTGTCATGAAGGGATTAAATATTGTGTATTTCTACTTTCACAGCCACATTGGGATAACACCTATTTTATATTTGTTACATGTTCCCAATCACACAGCATAAGCTAAAAAAAATATTTAAAAAATGCTGCATGCAGTTTAAATTGCTTTTACTTGGGTTATGGTTTAGGCTTTTTAAGGGTTTAAAATTTTTATTTGCTTTTCTCCTTCTTTGTAATGTTGCGAGGAGCTGTGAGTGGTTAAAGGATTAAAACCTTGCTTCTCCATTGTATGTTAATGACGTTAATGCGAGAAGCACAATACTCAAATGTTAGTCTTAAGTCCCTCTATAAGGACAGATCACTGCGAAGGTGCTGCTCAGAAACAAACATGGAATCAGCCATGTTATAAAATATTTGTAAATAAAAAAAAATTTGGTATACTGTATGAATACGAACACATAACAATGTTATCAAATATAATGCAGGACCCGTAGTGCACACTAGTACTGCATTGGATGTGATGATGTTGGAAAGAGAAATGGCAATATGACCGGTGGAAAACCAGCAAGTAAAATAGCTGAGTTATGTTGTCTCAACCAGAACCCATGTAAAGGGAGACAGCAGGACCATGAATTAAGATATGCAATCTACTGATTTCTCTCATTCCCTGGACAAAACAAGCATTAGATTCTTTTTCAGCTGGTGGGGGGGGGGGATAATAGGGGAGATGCCCAGAGTTAGACTTTGAAACATAATATTAGCCTGACCCTCTACCTCCTTGCCTATTGGTCCAAATTATGTGATTCACTCCTTTTCCTGACAAGTGACAGTGTTGGTGCTTGTTTTTGGCTACTCAGGCTCCCAGCGGTGTCACATGGGTGTGAGGAGGGAGTCAGGTGTAAGATCATGACTTGGAGGTTACATGTGGCTTTTTTTCTTGGCTCCCAGTGGGTAAACAGAGCACCATGGGAGAGATGGAGAGATAAGTAACTGGAGGAGCCAACAATAAAGTGAATCTCTTGCTTTGACCTGCAGGGGAACAACACTGGTTTACTTTAACCAGTTGACATCCGCGGTGTTAAACCCCCTTCCCATCCAGGCCATTTTTCAGTATTCAGCGCTGCGGTACTTTGACTGACATTTATTCCGTCATGCAGCGCTGTACTGAAATGAATTTTATACCCTTTTTTGGGGACAGATAGAGCTTTCTTTTGGTGGTATTTATTCACCACTGGGGGTATTTTTAATACCTCCCTTGAAAGTATACTTAAATGTAAAATGGTAAACTCCACTTTGATATAGTTTCTACTGATTTCTCATGGCACACAAATATTAAATAAGCTGAGAGACAATTACATTTAGAATGGATTGCCTATACTTGACAATTCTACAAGGCTCCAATTAAATTGAAATACATCAGTGGTTTGTGCTTGTTTAGCATGTAGTTTGATCCTATTCATGGTAATCACAGGCAAATACATTACCCAGTAATACGTCTCAGCTGAAGGCAAATACAACATCAGCAAATGTATTTTATAAGTATCATTGCAGGGTCAGCACTCCAACAGCACTGTGAGATTCATATAGAAATGTAGAGCTTGACAAGATGTAGAAAAACAATAATGCTTTTCTGTGATAAAGTAGGGGATCTGGAGGACCCGTTCTTGAATTGTAACCAACTTGTAGTAAATACTAGTGATAAGCCAAATGTGCCTGGGTTCAGTTTGCGGGACTATGCTGAACTGGGGGGGTATACATTCCTGCATATCACTGTTGGTCACCTTCAAGGCTAACAGGGAAAGGATTTTAAATAAAGGGTATTGGGAGCTGGAAACTGCCACCTGAACATGTGCCACTACAGAAACACATTTAAAAAAAAATACTGTTCAGCGGGAGAGGGTCCTTTTTTTTTTATTGACTTTGAGAGAGACATGAGAAAAACAGAAATTCTTCAGTTTCCATGCTTTAGAGTGCCTTTAAGTGATATGTGGCATTATAGAACAGGACATTCATTACATTTATCAGGACAACATCAGCAACACCATACTCTGGCATCACATGAATATGTGTAATAATTTTGTTTACTTTTTTATTGTACTTTGACTAACAAGCAGCAGCAATCCAATGTGATATATGATTGATTTTCACTCAAAGTCTTTGTTGGGTAGTTCTTGCAAACACACCAGATTTTTTTATGTTGTGATAATAGGCTAGAATTGAGTGTTGGAAGTAGCAGACACAGCAGATGTAAAAGCAATTGGAAGGCATGTACCTAGAAAATAACTTTTTTGTTTTACAAATTACCAAACAGTAGCAAAACATGTTTCAGAGCATAGCTTGTGAACATATTTTCTGTACCACTGTGTCTTCTCTACAAAGTATAATAAAAGGTCAACACAGACTGCACAAAATACTTCAAAACCACAACCCTACATTCCAGAGATAGGGCAGTTTTTATGCTGAAATTAAAATGAGAGCCATATTTTAGAGACAATAGCCAGGCATATAACACAGTGGCTGGAGAGTATGTCAGATGTTTGGTTGAGCAGCAATGTAAGAGGGTGGCATGAGTCATTTTAGATTGTTATTTTAAAGACAGCAGCCAGAAATATTTTGCAGAATTGCAGTACATAATGTAAGCAGTTTTACTTGGCTGCTATGTTAGGGGGAAAGATGAGGAAGTTTTTATTGTGGAAAAAGAAATGTGGGTTTATATCAGCATCAAGAGCCAGACATATTTCACTGACATACTGCACATCATGTAAGCATTTTTAATCCTCAACATCAGATAAAATGAATTGCTGGGCATCCTTTTGCAGCAGGTTAGTGAAGATGTGCTGAAATAATTCAACTGACTCCTTCAGGGCATTTTTCTGGGCAACAGTGGGATTAAATGTGAAAGAGAAGGAAGAACAAGGTGCATTTGCAGCTGCTGATGACAGTGTTCTACCCTGTGTCTAAAGGAAGGAGGAGGGGAATGATGAAGGTTTGGTAATCCACACCACCACATCCCCCATGTGCTTTGGCTGTATAGCACACGCACTGCCAGAAAAGAAAGGCAGATATGCCCTACCTCTCGATGGTTTGGCCTGACCACCACTTTGGCCTATTTATGCAGAATCTGCTTGCCCCTATTAGCTGCATGCCTCTCTCTTTAGGCCTCTTAGACATGATTAACACAGCCAATTGCCTAATTGTACTAAAAGCTATGGCAATAGGTGAATGGGCGATTTGGATCTTGTATTCACTTTACAATGTGCTGATTTTTTGCTGTAAACTGGATTGCAATATTATGCAGTGCTCTGCTAACAAAGGGCAGATTTACCAGTGTCATCAACAAGTTCACACACTAAATCACAAACACCGACCCTAACGCACTTTAAATAATGAATTTATCTTTAGAAACTTCTAAAAAATTATAAATGTGAAAGAAACCAAAAGCAATAATAAAACACCAAAAAAGGAAACGGCATCTATACAGCAACTGTCTCTCCCTTCAAAAACTGTCAGCAGTCCCTCACACTAACTCCAAAGAAAGCTGACAAAAGGCTAATGGCATTGCTGACTTTTATAGTGAGAGGGCTGGCACAAAACCACATTATTGGGCAGGCCATTCCACCAGATGACAGTTCACAGTGCACTGAAAAGTATTATGGGGTTTTGAACTGCAAACATATAAAGTTTGGGTCAAACCCTGCATTAGTGTGAACCTGAACTCCTAGTACATACCTGAATTCGACTTGGCATTGGCCACTCATAATCCCTATGCAGCAAAGTTCAGACTGGAAGAGGGAAAAGGTGCCAATCGGTTGTGCTCCAGTATGAGCTAACAAGAAACATGCTACTAGTAGGAGAGAGCCGAGTGACAGAATGAAGAGCTCATGAATATGCTGCTTCTCCATTCCCTCTTCAATAATAGATTGGGGGAGGGACATGATCTAGATATATTACTTAACTGCAGTAGAGAAAACTCAGATCTCCTGCTCTGCATGTCAGGTCTGTGCTGTGTGGCAGAGTTGTGTAAAAGTCAGATTGGATGGACATAAATATAAAATACTTTGGCAGGTAATACAGCTTCCTTGCATTTTCTGGATTTAGCTGCTTGCCTGGAGCTCAGTTTTACGTATCTTTCAACTTTTACACTTTTACACCTATATGACTGCTATAAAATGAATCAGGGTTTTCCCTGACTTCATTAATGAGCTTCTACATTGTATGCGAAGAGGGAATTCACTCTGACACTTGGATGTCATTGGGAGTTTGAAGGGTCATTCAGAATACAAGCTGCATTGTATGAGGAAGCATCTGTGTCTGGAGATAAACATTCCCTTTTGTGTTACATTCTTATACAAGTCCTTCAAAACTTGAACTATTTTTTATTTTTACGATATGGAAGTGAGACAATTTTTCTGTGACATTTCTCAACGCATTTTCATTTTAGCCTAAACGGAAATGGTAATGTTATTTAAGCAGTGGGAAGCTATATATTGCTTATTGCTTCAGACAGTATCATTGCATCATTTAAAGTGCTTCTGTTTCTTACATTGCGTGGGAGTCATTTTGTCAGGCAAATGAACCTTCGAGCACTGGGGTCCAGCAAAGTCTGCCTAAAGTAAACCTATTTAATTCAGGGCAAAGCAACAGGTTTGCTTGGAATCCACCACCATTTTAAACGAAGGCACTCAACAAATGCTAATATTCAAGTGAACCTGTATTTTACCCTTTGCAAAGTGACAGGTTCACTTTACTGCCACACCTTAGGCATTCTTTTGTTCTTTAGTTATCAGGCCCAGCTAGACATTAATAGAATAATGTTGAAGCAGAACTTCACTTATACATATATAGACATACATTAATAGAGCCCTGTATTCATTATTTATATATAT
>NW_017306580.1:1028475-1034211 GCF_000935625.1 Nanorana parkeri
GATCCTTCTTCATACTGGACAAAACGATTCCTGAATTTCCTGAATATACTAAATTTAAACTTGTTCACGCTAGAAGTTTGGAGACTAAGAGGAGACATGATTTTGATGTACAAAATGTTTATTGGTGATGGCAACATCAGTAATAAACTGTTTACGGTAAACTCCATAACAAAGACCACCGCCTAAAACTGGTGGAGAAAAGATTTAACCACAAGGGGCATAAGGGCTTTTTTTCAGTTAGAGCGGTTAAAATTTGGAACTCGCTGCCACAAGCAGTGGTATCAGCAGAGAGTAATGAATCATTCAAAAAGCATTTAGATACCTTCCTCAGAGACTGTAACATACAGGGGTACAGGTACTCTTAAAAACTAGACTCGTGCACACACACACATGTACAATAACATACATACACACAAAGGTTGAACTTGATGGACCACCTGTGTCTAAATTCAACCTCAAATACTATGTAACTACGTAACATTTAAATGAAACATTTACTGGTTTGCATTTTTCTTTTTTTTTGTGCTCAGACTCCAAACTACACATGCAGCGGAATGAATAAGAGCAACAACTCATTCTTCTTCTACCCTTTTGTACAGACAGCTCCATGCAAAGTTTTAGTCAGAGAGAGTGAGGCTGAAAGCAAACATCTTAGGTTTTGTGCCTTCTCTCTTTCTTTTTAGAACATTCATGATGCTGTTAATCCTGTGTCATGGGTATGCTTGTATTAAAGTGTAACTATGGGCAAAAAAAATAGCATATGTGATGCAGTCAATAGAATAAACACACGGGGGCGTGGCTTGGCTATGGCGGCGTGAGGAAGCACATTGTCTGAGCACTGCACCTGCCTGGGACTTTTCAGTTGATTTTAACATCCTCTACCTCCATATTCTTCATGTCCAAGAAGAACAAATCGCGCTCCAGTTACGGGAAGACCGTTGATTGTGCCAGTTGATCCGTTACATGTTGATTTATTTTATCAGGATGACAATGTTGTTTGTTCTGCGAAGAAATTGCACAGTAGTTTTGTCATTCTGTAGACATTGCATTAGTAGAGGGACATGTAAATTTGAGTGGTCTTTAAGTGAAAGACACAGCTTGCTCTGTAAAAAAAAAGTGGAAAAAACTATGAAATGTAATCATACTGTTATCGGAATACAATATTTTTAAGCATTAGCGGGCCTTTAATATTGTTGTTTTTTTTCCACGAAACAAAGATTTTTATAAGTAGTTTAGAATTAGATATAATGCATTTGTTTGAAAACTTTCAAACTTAAAAATAAATGAATAAATAAAACCTCTTTATAGTTTCCCTTTAATTCCTCCGGGAAATATATATTTCTCCTTTACACTATTGTTATGAAATTCAGCATCATTAGTAGAAGTCAAGTTTTGGAAATAAGTTAGGAGATTCTTTAAGAGCTCAGGGACCAAGATTGCAGCTGAGCCCTTATGCCTAGGACATTCCACATCATGAATAGCTCTTCCAGCCATCTCAAGTAACAATGCTCCCCAGGGGATGCCGGGACTGGTTGTTGTGGAAACCAAACTTGTCATTCTTGTCTTAGGTACACATCTAATAACATAATTATGACTCATAATAATAGCAAAAGTATAAGTAGTTGGCACTACTCAAACATCAGCTAAAGAGATATAAGTGATGTATATTTTTATCGGACCTTGGTGTGACATTGTTCAATGCAAATGACTGTGCTTGATGAAAGCTATTTTAGACATTTAAGTAAATACATGATCATAATGGTTTCGCTGCCATGAGCTTTCTCACGTTTTCTGCACCACAGATAGCCCGGCCAATATTTTCGTTGTGACACTGATACATGAGGTTGCTAAGTGTCACCTATGAGTTGAGAGAGAAGAGGGGGCAAAGCAGAATCTGGGAGTTCTCAGGGGTTCCTCACTGCTATGTGTTTTTTTACTAGGAAAGATTCTCTCTCCCATTGCACATCATTACTTCGTGATAACATAATGGTGTGCAGCAACTGCTAAAGGGTTAAAAGTGAGGAGTTTTATTATTGGTAAAACATTGTGAACTTGTGCACGTGAAAAGTAGGGAGTTTGAGGGTACATTATTGTGGAAAAATTACAATTTTCTTTAAAATATATGACTACAACATACATGGGGTTGTGTTAATGTCTTTCCGATGGAGGCCTTTGCATTGAAAAGGTTAACCACTTATATTTAAAGTATATTTTTAAAATAAAATAATACACTTAAGACCATTAGAAGTGCAGGAATATAACGTAATGTACAAAATTGACACTAAATATAATTGATGAAACTCCTTTCAATTAATAACAGAAGCTTTCATAGTTTCTTGCAAAACATTGAAAAACAAATAAACTATCCTGCATTTAGGCAAAACTTTAAACTTTACCATTAGTAGAACATGGCAATCACACTGCTAAAGATATTATTTAACTTTAACTTTTAACTTCTATTGTTAGCAGCATACCTAACTTATTTATTAAAGAGGACCTGAACTGTGAAAGCAAGCAGAGGGCAAATGACTCATTACCACTATTTCCTGTAGTCTCCCTGCAGCTGATCTTTCCTCATTACTGACCTACCATGCCTTGTTCTGCACTATCTCTGTATGGAAGCAGCCCTCTTGGTAGGGGAATAGGGCTTTGCTTCCTCATGTCAGAGCTTCCCCTGATTAATGGTGATCCGATGACTGATGGGGAATATTCAAGAAGCAGCAGGAGAGGTGGGAAAAGTAAAGTTCTACAGAAATTTCAAATTAGGGAGATCTATGCAGTGCAGGTCTTTCCAGCCTCCTTTCCAGTATGGAGAACAGTGAGCATCACAATAGTGACATCAACAAATGTCACTCCAAATATGTTAAGATTAGCAGTCAGAGGCAGCCGTGCCGAAAAACTCTCATACTTCAGACATGCAGCTATGAAGCTTTAGTAACAGGAGTGCCTAGACACTCCACATACCAGAAGGTGCGCTGCTACCCAGATAGCAAGAAATTGTGCTGCAAGTTGGAAATTGACTTGCTAAACTCTTGCAGACTTGCCAAGCTTCACAATGTTGTTGCACAATTACAGCAAGTCTGCATTGCAAGTCTCCAGACCAGCGAGCTTGCAGAGCTCTTGCTAAGACCTGCAGGACTCTTGCTGTAGACTTGCCAAGCAAATTTGCTACAAATTCAAAAAGTGTCAACTAGAACTTGTGCTGCGAGTGTTCTGCAAGTCTGCAACTTGACAGGAATGTGTGCAGCAAGTTAACAAAATTACAATTTAACCCCGACACAAGTTTGTGGCAAGTTATCCTTGCTATCTGGGTATCTTTCAGGAGGAATTCCAGGCAAAATGTACATTTTAGGGTAATGCTTTGGCAGAATAAAAGTGACACTAAACTCAGGAGTTATATCTTAAGAATACATTCAAGTACCTTAACTATAAACAAAAATGTATCTTATTTGTGCATCACTCAGCTGTAGATCCTCAAATCATCTCTGAATTGGTGCTGACTATGTCCTTCCTTCTGGAGGGTGGCTACTTTTGTTCCCCATGGTCCCTGCGTGTGTTGTAACGTAGCCATCACTCCAAGCTCGCTCTGGTGATGGACTAAACTCTCTATACAAATTAGTAAAACAGAACATAGGTGTGCGCATCGAGTGTTCCTGGCGTGCCTGGGCACACCCTAATCACCCGAAGAAAAACACAGAAACTACAACAGTGGGCGCAGTGTTTTAGTCACTGAGCTGATGGAGAGATCAGAGATCTTTCTGACTGGCTCAGCGATACAGATTGCAGCAGCACATCAAAATCAGGAAGCTGGACAGGTAGTCACATGACCACTTGCCAGGCTCCCTGCTTCATTACTGCACCCCTGCTGGAAGAGGTAAGGGACAGTTGAAGATATGGGAATCTGGGATGCCTCAGGTGTATGTATGTATGTATTTCTGTAGGTATGTTATATATATATATAATATATATACATACTGTATCTCCTAAATTTAGTGTCACTTTAACTTTCCCTATGACATAGCAGTTCTTCACATTTTGAGTTCTTGTCAACTTTTAGGTTTATAGCTTTAGGTTTATAGTTTAGTTGTTTTTTTTTTTTTACAATACCCTATTGATATCTGGTACACCGACCTGCCACCTGCCAACCTGTATATTTTCTAAATACTAGACAGGTAAATTTTGTTTCTTTCCAAGTGGATATTCGTATGGATTTTGTTAAATTCGGACATTCTGAATTTCTGAATTCTAACGCGTGCGAAAGTGAACAAATCTGAATGCTTGATTAACGAAAGTTCGGATCCATCCAAATTTCATTCAAAATGAAACTTTCAAACATGTGACTGTTCTCTGGCCAATCAGGTTTTTTTGGCTGTTGGCGGTTGCATTACAGGCACGATCAGATGGATCCGAATAACAAACAATCAAATTTCGGATCCAAAATCCGAAAAATTAAAGCAATAAAAATCAGAATGGATCCAAAATGGAATTAAACAAGTTTTTAGTGATGTTACATCTCCACTGAATACTTCCTCAAACACTCGCAATGTGCAGCTCACTCCTTTTCAGTAAGGGAAGCACACACAGCAAACGTATAATAGAAAGGCATGTTTATCTTGCCTAGGATGAGTGGGCAGTGCTGTCTGTGGAGCAGCGGCCAATCAATTACCATGGAAGATGAGTGGGGGAGTGTCTTGGATTCCAATGCTTCTAAACAGCTTGTGCACCAGGTTGTAGTCACAGCTAGGAGCGTGCTCCTTACGCAATGTTAAAAAATCAAAACGGAAATTTAAGTGGGAAAATAAAAAGAAGTCAGAGCCTAAAAACCGAAGGCTTATAGTAACTGCTAAACTGACTCACATAAATTGACGCACATAGTAAGTGCTAAATTGACACACATAGAAACTGCTAAATTAACTGCTAAATTGCTTGAAAAGACATAGCAAGTGCTAAATTGTACTGCTGTATTACTTTTTTTGATGGAGGGTTTAATATCACTTTAAGGGCAAAGTTTAAGTAGAGAGGTTAAAGGGTTATTTAAAGCCAGCAAGTGATTCAATAGCTGATACCTACCAAAATGGAAACGGAAAAATGGGAATATACGTTTTTTGCATTCAAAAGCTATTACTTTGTACAGTATGATATTTTAATGCATTGCCTGAATTATTATACCAGGCACAGTAAAAGTTTATGGATCCACTGTACAAATACAGTACATGGCTGAATTTCCTTCTTTATTAAATAAATTAATCTATTAGTACCCTGGTCACATTTCTGCCTTGTACTCAAAGTAATCTTCTATTTGCATTCCATGACCTCCAAAGGCAAAATAATCCATCAGGGCCGCTGTTTATGGTGTATTACTTTCGAATAATACCAAAAAGAACACGGCCCTCTGAGGCAAGTCTGTGAATGCCTTTTACAGATATCTGAAGATCATTGCCTGTCTTGCATGTCTAAAACTGGGAATTCTACAGGGAACAATCTAGAGATCAGAACAGCGATTTGTTTCTGAGAACATAGCTCTCTGCACAGAATTTAGCAGAAGAGAGCACTTATTAGGCCTGGCAACATTGACTGTGAATTAACATAAATTGTTATTCCTAGTGGATTCTGTTACTTAAAGGATAACTTTAGCTTTTTACATGTATAACTATAACATGAATATTGTGCATTTATAATATATATATGTGTGTGTGTGTGTATGTGTGTGTGTGTGTGTGTGTGTGTGTGTATGTA
>NW_017306580.1:1034938-1035885 GCF_000935625.1 Nanorana parkeri
CCCATATGATATGAATCTATGATTTTTATTTTCTGTGAAGTAAAGGTAGTGTTTCACTTCAAAGATAAACTATCCAAGTTTGAAACAGCCTTTTAAATTCTCAGTCTTTTGATTGCATTTTTTAATCCTCCAAACATGTTACTTCTATGAGTAGTTTATAACCAAGCATTTGCATTAAGGTGGTAGATTTGGGGCATTAGGAGTGATTCTGGTTTTGGTTTGCTTATGCAAAATTTTGGTTAGGGCCAAATCCTTTTTTTGGTTTTTCTTTTTAAATTTATTTAGAGGTAGGCTAGTTTATTATTTTATTTAGTCAACTGGTTGTTTACATTTTTATTTGTATTTTTTTTAAATTCTGTGAAAAAATGAAAGAATACGTTTAAATAAGCTTCCATAATCCTTAAGAGCCAAAGTACAAAAAGCGTATTTCAACTTTTGCTGTCAAATTTGAAAAAAGAACCTCTCTATATGTTTGTTTTGTGTTCCCATTCACACAGCATACCTAAAAATAACTTTAAAATATTTCTTCGCTTTTAGATGTGACTCTGTAGTAGGCCTTTGCAAGCTTCTCTCTCAATTTCCAAGTGAAAGAAAACTCCAACAGTCCCCATAGAAAAACTAGGGACAGAAAGCTTCCTTCTATTATCATAAAATGTTTATAGATCTTGAACCCTTTGTTAGGAAACACATTGTTTAAATCTTGTTTACAACTGATAATGAGATCTGCCAGCACATTGCAGGCAGGCCCGGCGCTACCGCAAGGCAAGTCAGGCGGCCGCCTGAGGGCGGAAAAAACAGGGCATTTTGACAAGTACTTGTACTTGCCAAAATGCCCTGATGCTTGCGCTATGTTTTTTTTTCACTTACCTTCGGTGTGGGAGAGCAGCGGCGAGTCAACGCTGGTCCGGTGGGAGGAGCTCCAGGTGGGGTCCTAATTTAGCTGGCCG
>NW_017306580.1:1039527-1050110 GCF_000935625.1 Nanorana parkeri
GCTCTCCCGCGCCGAAGGTAAGTGAAAAAAAACATAGCACAAGCAGGCCCAGCGCTACAGGGGGTCGGGGAGGGGGGAAGAAGGTTCGGGGGGGCACAAAAATGCACATTGCCTGTGTAGGCAAGAATCCTAGCACCGGCACTGATTGGGGTTAATTATGTTAACATTAACCCAGCCCCCCTTGCATTCCACAGAGAACAACTTTTCTTCCAGAATAGAGCATGTATTGTGCAAGCTGCAATAAAAAAAATAAGTTATGCTATGTGAATGAGAACTGTAAAATAGGTGTTATCCCAATTTCGCTGGAAAAGTGGAAACACACTAAGGTCAATATAGCTGCACTAAGTTGTACCATTTGGGTTTGACTGAGTGAATGGGTCAGAGAGATTGCAGTAAAATGCAGATAGCCCATGGATTTAATGGATGTCAGAATATACTAGCCTCTTGATGTCAAATATCTGACTTTACTGCTACTTCGTGTACCCTTTCACAATTTTTCTGCCCAAAAATGTGTCTTTTGTGTATAATGGCAGAGCCACTCTTACTCACCACCACTACTTATTGCAAAAATGTCTATGCTTGATAAAAATATATTAATCCCTGCACCCTCTGATCTTATCAGCTTGGAAGCAGTTCATTAACTCAGACCCCCTCTTCTGTTATCAGTTTACCTCATCCCCACATACCATAGACCCCTTGTCCCACAATCTCCCTGATACAAAGATCAACTGATATCAGAATATACTTGGACTTACGTACTATTGGATGGATGATATACTGTATGAGTTAGCAAATACATTGTATAGATGAATGACACAGGCAAAGTGGTATTGCGCTTTTTTTATTCTTCATTAATATTGTTTATATAACTTGCAAAACTCAATAAGAAATAAAACTTTACAAATTCTCATAGTCATTACAAAGCAGAATTTACATATTTCTATATATAATGCAGTCATGGAAATATGGTATTGTAAGTGTGAGAATATGATAGTGAAACCAAAAATGACTTTAAGGTAAATATTAAAATATGTGCTCATTTCTTTGGTAATAGCTACCCTCCTTGGGCTTATTTGTTTGTATTGAGCTTGTGACTCAACCCCTGGGCTTTTTAAGACTACACAATCCCATGATATAAGTGTATTTGACATGGAATTTACATATTTCTATATACAATGCAGTCATGGAAATATGGTATTGTAAGTGTGAGAATATGATA
This sequence comes from Nanorana parkeri, assembly GCF_000935625.1. Lineage (NCBI taxonomy): Eukaryota > Metazoa > Chordata > Amphibia > Anura > Dicroglossidae > Nanorana > Nanorana parkeri. The sequence goes on from NW_017306580.1 coordinate 1,040,747, forward strand.
GTGAAACCAAAAATGACTTTAAGGTAAATATTAAAATATGTGCTCATTTCTTTGGTAATAGCTACCCTCCTTGGGCTTATTTGTTTGTATTGAGCTTGTGACTCAACCCCTGGGCTTTTTAAGACTACACAATCCCATGATATAAGTGTATTTGACATGGATTTATGCGCTAATGGATCACTGTACGCCTACGTTGTTAACGCTTGGATGTGTTGTGTTCTGTTTCTGGCCCCTGCGAGGGCAGTTTTCTCTGTTTCTTTTATTTGAAAATTTAATAAAAATCTATTGAAAGTGAAAATATGTTCTCGTGTGCACATGTTAGATACAATTTAAAGCAGAGCTCAGCCTCTTTTAATCCCCATACAACAGCATTCAGACTGGGACAGGGAGGGCAAGATTGCAATCGCATAAGGTGAACTGCAGGCAAATACAGTATGTGAAAAAGGAATTGTTAAGAGCATGTCTAGTGCTCCTATCTATGCCTGTCACAACCTCCCGGCTCCATCTGGTGATTGCCTGTTTTCATTGCACCTATCCAAGTTTAGTCAGCTGTTGGCTAATCAGCCTGGCTACATGCCCCTCACAGCCTGGGGGTTGGTTAGTGGTGCTTTATTTAGGCATCACAAGCCCAGGGCTCTACACTTGTGATAGTAACTCTAGCTCAGTCTAGTTCTGTCTACTCAAGCCGGTATCTTGCTCTTGTATATCTTTTTTTCTAGACTTGCCTTGTACTCAGCTTGATCCTGTATCGTAGACTTGTACCTTGTATCAGTTCCTGCATTGTACTGTAGTCCTTTCTTGATCCTGTATCATAGTCTTGTGTTGCATCTTGCTTCCTGTTCCTGTCTTGTATCTTGCGTTCTGTTTGTACCTTGTCTCCAGACAGCTCTACTCCTTTCCTGGGGGCCACCTGCGACATTTATGGCCAGAGCGTATAGTTGACGTCCTGGGAGCATCAAAATACTGGCAGGCATATATTGCCATATGGGAAAGGCGGCAGCTAAAGATCAAGCAACTCGTCACTATACACTCTGACCAAAGGTGTCTGTGTCCAGTCCTGACAGCAATAAACTGAAAGCTACAGAGAGCAGAAAGAGCAGAGAGATGACATAATCAGTTTGTTTCTGCTCATTCATTATGCATTAAATAGGCTAGAAATAGGACAATGGCATCAGGGTATTCTTAAATTGTAACAAAGCCTTCTGGCTATGCAGCGTAAGGCCTCATTCACATGGGGCGTGTTGCTCTGTACAGCATTAAGTGTTGGTTTTTGATGTGTCCACAGCTGCAGGAAAACAAGTGCAGGCATCTCCTTTAACTCTATGGAGATAGAGCTTCCTGAAGTTCTGAGTTTTGACAGCCGCATGCAGATGGTGTATGGCCACGGACGCAGACATGATGCATCCTACTCCATGCACCATCTATGTGCAGCTGTCAAAACTTGGAGCTGCTCAAAGCAGTGTGTGCGGGCGCACAGATCCTGCATCTCCATAGAGTTAGATGAGATGCCCGCACTCTGCTTCCCACAGCTCTGGGTGCAATAAAAGCTGGCCCTTCACATTGTATGGAGCAGCAAGCAAGCAGCAAGCAAGTTCTAAATCTCACATCTGGATAGACAAAAGTACCAACCATTTGGCAGGTAAAACTGCTTCCGTATACATATTTCATCCACAAATGTATGTTTCACTGGTATTCAGCTCAGTAGATTTTTTTCCCACAAAGACATTATGCCAATTTGTGTAACCCAAGCCAGGGTTGTAATGTGCGTTATCTGTAACAGTTTAGTGCAGTATGTTTACTTATCTTTAAAGGTGTGATCAAACACTTGATGTATATTTGTGTCATTGAGTGAAACTTCACGCTCTACAGGATGACTACATAAATCAGAGCACAATCTTTTGCATTCAGATAACTCCTCTAACAATTTCCCACAAGTGCCCCAATCCTAGTTATAAGGAAGTACATACTTTGTTTCAGATCATTTGATTTTGGCACAGAGATTTTGATGCAGTTTTTTCACAAACTTTTATTGTATTAAATTTTCATTCTGATAGTATTATCATCACTAGTGACATTGTGGTAGTAATAATAGCCCAACTCCAACAAAAATTGACTGGTGAAGAGTTAGGACCTCTGTCAAGTTTTTATTACTATGTGTGTCCCCATTTGGAAGGTTGCAGCCATCTGAAGACCCATCTCTCCTAGGCAAGAATATTGGACAACTGCTAACTAGAATTCACATCATTTTTTAAATTGCTTACATTGCTGAATGTGTTGGTACTCTCACATCTTCTCCTGTGCCCACCTGTCTTTTCCCAAAGCTTAGGACATACAGGCTGACACTCTCTTCTTTTGGCAACTTTACAAATGCATTGGCAATGTTACTTTGAGTGTGGGATAGAAAATGCCACGGGTGTTCTTTCAGAAAGTGAAAAAGCCCAAAATTAACAAGTGTCACTCTGGCTGTAAGTACTAAAAGTACAGGTTGTACACTTCCCTTTCGGCAGTTTGGGATTGCAATAGCAGCCTGATGACTAGTGGGAGTCTCAGATGCATAAAGCGTCTGACATTTCATCAGCAACAGAAATGTCAATATTTTTGTAGTGTCAGCTTTGCTGACAGAGATTTACAAGCTAACAGTCTCCTCCACTGACCAAGTTGTACTTGAATCGTGGTGTCTAGTGTAAGAGTTTAAAATACAAATGCTGCAAGTGTTGTTGCTCAGAGTGACAAATGTCATCGAGTGTGTTTTTTATTGACAAGTGGAAAAAAAGAAAAAACTCTGTCCACATTAAAGAAAAACCTAGTTGTCTCTTCAGTTATCTGCGATCCCAGAGCAACAGCAGCAGTCCCCTTTTATGAGTTCTTCATTGGCCTTCCTCTGAACCAGTTTGGGATTCTAAGAATGGCATTTTGTTAAAGCTTGACAGATATCTGATTTTAACCTATTGAACTATGTATAAATAATATAATATACTGTATCTAGCCCTTATCAAGCATTGGTATGCATTTGTGACACATTCAGGAAGGGTTTAAAGGCTTTTTTGACACCTGTCAGCAGCTAACCATTCCTCAAGAATCACTGGAAATCCACATCAGATTTGGAAGGCCTCGGAAATGCTGTCTAGCATTAGTGTTCTCACTGACTTCTTTTACAGACTTCTAGACTAGTCCACAGGTCTAAACATCTGAATGTTACTTGCAGCATCCAAATCAAAGGACAGAGATGCACAACAACATAATGCTTATCTAGAATCTTTCTGTGTATTAGAACATTTGCCTGATTTGGATGATTTTGAAAAAGTGTTGGAAATACTAACCAAATACTTACCAAACTCCTGCAATTAAGACCCATGGGAGCTAGCTCTTTCATTGGAACTGTGATGAAGACCGTTTTTTTTTTAGTTCTGGATAAACTGTGAAAATGTTAGAACATCTGGCTGTTTTCTATTGACATTGGTATTCCTGTTGGGGAGATTCCCCTCACTACGTATAGTTTTGCCCCCAAAGAATAAAGGAAAGAGCATCAAAGAAAGATGATGATATTGTGAAAAACCTCTGCTTCCTCTCACTTCTGTAAAGAAAATCTGTCAATAATAGTAATGATCTATGCACCACACTGCAGTAGCTGAGCAGCAGAGGACAGGAGTTTTATTTTCTTATTAAAGATTAATTTCACCATTCTGACCATGTTTCATGTTCCACTTATATTCTGGGTGTAACATGAAACCTAGTCAATACCCCAGCCCACCCTCAAGTCACTCCCTACTTTACCTGTGGGGCTCTTCTCTCTGCAGCATCTTGTATCTTCTTTAATTAGCTGCTGCTGTGTGTGTTTTTCTCCCACACAGCTACATCGAGAGCCAGGTCCCAGCTGCAATCGCTGAACCCTGGTAGTTCTCCAATTTTTTAAGTAAAGCAAATGGGAAATATTGCATAAGACAGTCAGAAAGAAATCAGCTTTCTATGTGCTCTATCTGTAGGGAACCCATAGCACTCTCTGAAACGCTGTAAAATAAAGATTTTATATTATGAGTACAAAAATTGATCAATTCCATTGAAAGGAGTATTAAAACTGACCTTGCCAAAGTATTTATTTTCCGTATTCCCAAACTACATATGCACCAATCAATTGTATACTCTTCTGGCTTCCTCTACCCTTTAGGAATTCCAGTAATATACAGTATCTTGATATTACCATCAAAATACCTGACTTCAAGTATATCTAAAAATGAAACTTGCTTTTAGATTTTTCGTAGAGTAAGGAATGGTTAAAACCACTGTTCCCTTTACTTTCTTAGCTGAAGCCACAACAGATAATGAGAGGAAATTTCTTCAAAATAAAGAAATCCTCTCTTTAAAGATTCCTCATCCATACCTGTGATAACTCCAAATTTTGGAAATCCCCTCACCTTTTTGGCCCTGGTGACTGGGGTCACTGGGACAAATGAATTGGGTGAACCTCCCCAGTGGTGACACCAAGAGTAATATAACCTGACAAGGGCCATAAGTCCTCACCACTTTATGCAAAACATGAGACAAAGTCAGACACTTTGGATATATCATCTTGCCATATACTCAGTCAACAAATCAATGTCTACCCAAAGATAGAATATACATTTTTGTTAAACATGACCTTAAATAGAGTTTTTGTTTTTGTTTAGCTCTTATAATACTTTAAATAAAAGCTTTCCATCTTGTCTTCTATAGTGACTTAATCAACTTGAGTCCCACCTTGAGGACCGTTAAGGCGGAAGTGATCAACGTAACTGTCTAGAAAATATCAATCATTCACCTTCATTTCACTCTTTCAATTTCGTCTCACGCTGTTCTGACTTGACACTTAGTCATTATAAAGAAACAATTTAGGAGGATTCTTATTTTTTTTTTCTCGGCTGTAAACTCAATTACCTTTTAAATGATTTCAGAGCTGCAGTTAAATGGTCTATAAAGCCTGAAAATGGAAATGAGAGCTAACATCTCATTCTGTAATGGTTTGAATAATACTCTGCTGGGCAGGGGGGAGCTTCAAAAATAGCCTGTGACTAATATCCCTGTGTCCACATCAGTGTGCAGCGTTCATCCCTGTAGAGACTGAAGACTTTGAGTCTTGGTTGCTTTGGAGTTCAACCAGCTCAGTAAATTGACAGGTTATGATTACTCTTTTATTACAGGCAAATGTTTAGCTTGCTATAAAAATCCTCAGTGAAAATCAGGTTTAGAAATAGCTACACAAATGCTCCTTGTCTGATTGGTTTGTTATATTTAGACATCCGGTATTGTATTTGTTTTCCAAAACATTGTCTTATTAAATAGCATAAAAGACAGATATTGTGTATTGCTAGATAACACCTTCGATTGAAGTTAAGGTATCTACCTTGTTGCTAAACTTTTCATCCCTGTTTTTTAGCAATGTGACAAAGTATCAAGCAAGGTGCAGGGCTATCATGGAAATATCCCATAAGTCCCTTAGTACAATGCAGATAGAAATGCAGTCAGTTGTAATGCACTTGTTTTGTATATGCTGTGGTGGCTGATAGACAAGCAAGATCTCAGCAATACAATGGAAGAGTTGGGTGGCAGGAAGGGGAAAGTTAAGGGTTCAGGTAGTAGACTAAAGAGTGTTTTGGTGACTGGCAACAGTGGCAGTAAGTGAAGTTGGGTTTCAAAGGTTGAAACTTTACATCAGGTGTTTGTGGATACATTCACAACCAAAAGGAGAAAAGGGGACTTTCTAAAGTATGCATAATAACTTCAAACTCTACAAGAATATTGGAAATGCAATGTATTCCAAATTGTATTGAATTCAATCATTTAAACCCATTTTTTTCCTAAAAAAAGATTTAAAGCCCAACTGAATTTTCAGTCTAAATCAGCTAAATACATTCCGAGTGCATTTAAACAATGTGTGCAAAGTTTCACAGTTTTCTATAGCTCTTCAGTCAGCAGAGAGCATGCCCCCTGCTGACTGGAGAGTTCTAGCTCAGGGAACAAGTTGGACCTCTGCGGGATGAACACTGCTTCAACACAGCAGGCTCCTGCAGCATGTTGTCAGGGGACAGGGTTTTTTTTTTCAACTCAGTATGTGGCTACTTTCTAAAGAGCAATGATCTTTGCATACTTTTTTATAGGAAAATGGGGCAGGGTTAGGACCTCAGGTTATGTGTCTGACTGTACCAGTGACTGCTATAACAGCTGGGAGATTGTTTATCTTTTTACTTCCTGCTGTAGGCTTTCTAGTAGAAGTGATGTGGGTGCATGTGTCCCTACTGGGTGCCTGGGACCTCTATGGCAGATGTCAGGATGGTGAGTGGTGGAAGATGATAAAACATCTATTCACTGATCTTCCCTGTGAAGAATGAACTCAGCAGCGCTTAACTCATCTTTTACATTTTACAATAAAATTAAGTATTAGGTTGTGTTTGTGTGCACTAAAATTAATTTGATTGTATTTGTTAATGTAAATGTATATTTGATAAACATTAACGCAAATATTATGTGGCAACTGTGGCCATTTTATTATACCTTGTCTCTGCTTTTATAAAATATTTAATTTTTGGGGGTTCTAAGTATTCTCCAAGTCTCAAATTTTTACATTGTAACATGCATGCAGAAGAAAGGCAAACAAGCTCTATCAAAAGTCTAGGTTAAATGTTCACACTTGCTTAAAGCATATGTAAAGCCCATACTTTTTTTCCCCCTTTTGGATGTAGTATGGATGGGTTATACCCTCTGCTCATATTTTGCTGTCTATGGATATTTGCCCTGGGAACCATTGTTACCGAGACAAAAATTAATGAGAACAAGAGAAAATGGTAAATGTTCTGGTGGTGACATTTGTTCTGACGACAAAAGGCAAAGATAGGCATTTCCTTCACTTTGGGAAGATTTACTCTCACTTCCTGCAGAACAGGAAAAAGGGGATTTATTCCTTCCTTACTCTATCCAAAATGGAAAAAAATGGCTTTAAATACACTTTAAATATTTTTCTTCATTTTGGACCAAGTGGAGAAGAGTTTGAATTATATTGTTGCTGTCTGATATTTCCCATCACTTTTTACCCCTTTTATGACAAGGGCAAGAAAAAAAGTATACAAGGGTCATAGAAACAGGAAGGCACAACAATAAAAATCTCCCAATGTCCCCATTAGAGAGATATGTCATAATTTATTTTACCTCTGACAGGTCGTAATAAGCACAGGAAGAAAGGGGATCTCCACAGTGAGTACATAGACAACAACTCATCTTTACTCTATCCAAAACAAAATAAACATTTTAGCTGACGTTGGGCTTTCAACAGATCTAATAAAAATCTAATACAGATGTCAGTCTTTGAATCCATACTGTATATGTTTTAAGTAAATATAGAGAATATTCCTTGAAGTCACCTGATGTTCTGCTGACTGTTGCTAAAACCAAAAGAACATTGGTTTTACTGTATTTTAAAACAACTCTATAACAAAGTGTCACACAGAGATAGTGTCCAAAACTATCCCCTTAAATCTACACAGAATGTTTTTAATTTATTAATTTTCAATAACATAATGATATTATTTTAATGTTGCTGCTATCACGCATTTGGTTTATTTGAATTTGAATTCTATTACAATTATTTATTAAAAAAAAAATGAGAACATTGACTGTTTAAAACTGACATTAAACAGTTTTCACTTAAAGATGACCTTTACCCTTATCTTTAAAATGACAACAAATACACCTTTTAGAAATGTTTAGTAATGACATTCTACATACAGATACTTAGAAATAATTGCAGACGTTTTATTTTTGTATACCTTATTTTTCCTTTACTCCCCATTCTTCTGATAGTGGCCATTTTTACTAAGGGCAGAATAATAATTACTTTCTGGAACTCTGGCACACATGATTAGGACATGTGACTGTGCGCATAATCTCAGGTAAAAAAAATGCCTTTCCTTGAGATCTCATGAGATTACAGATGAGATTCCACTTTTCCAGGAAATGGAAAAACAATAATTGTAAGTAAAAATAAAATATTTATTTAACAAATGAATGTCAGATGTTTTTTTATCAGCACACAGAGCTGAATGCTGATGTGATTTTTAGTGAAAGGGGGTAAAGGTCCGCTTTAAAGCAGAACTCCATTTATTATTTAAAACCTAATAACTGACTTCCATCATTCAATCATGTGCAAGCAAAAGTACTGTTTTTTTATGTTTATTGCTTAGGTATTATTTATTATATTTTTCACCACATTCACTAAGGGAACATTCCCTTGCAAAGTAAACAGCAAATTTTACTTTAGTAAATTAACCCCATTGTCATTGTCATCCTCATATACAATTGGTTGATAAATAAAGGTCCAGCAAATATCCTGCACAAGATATAGATTATCTGTGATCATCCCAGCAAATTTTCCGGCTGCCCTAACTATTATGACTTTGACTAGATAGCTATTACTTGTCATCAGAGTCTCAGTAATGGACAGTAGTGTACTGATGTTTGATCAAGTGATTGTAATAGATACTTGTGTATATAAATTCAGAGTTTAAAGTCTGTGCATGTCAGCTTGCAGTGGCATTTTGCTGATTAATGATTGATTTTTATGTGGGAAAACTCTCCATGGATTGTGTATTATATTTATAACTTGATCCAGCAGGAAGTATCCACCCAAGTATGGATTTTTTTAGCTAACAATTATAAAATGTATACTCCATCTGGGAAATTTTGGATTTATTACATCTGTAAGGAATGCAGTGATTCAGGATTATATGGGATCTATTCCATCATATTGTCTGTTTACCTTAAATAGTAGAAGACTGCTATGGCTGAAGACTTTATGTGATATCAGCGATTGCATCATTGCATCACAGTGAGGAATAATGCAAAGACAGATCGATATTCCAATTGTTGATCAATAACGAGATTAGTTTATCATCCCGGTTGTGGTATAGTCACATAGGTGACGGGTGTTTTTTTTAACTGATTTTAATAATTGTCTGTATTAATAAAGGCATATTTTCATGAAGCCTTTTTCTTCATGTTGCATGCAAGGCATAGCAGTCTATTACTGTTTGTATAGGTCGGATACTCTGGGACTCCGACTATTGTTTAGGGACAGGAAGTCACAGTACATATTGTGGATGTTTAGATGGGGTCCACATTCATATGTTGCCATCATATCTTCTGTCTGTGCCATTGAATATTTGTGTATTATTATTTTTTAGATACTAATGAACAATAAAATAGATCTAATTAACTATTGAATAAATCTGAATAACACTGAGTTAAATAAGAAATTCCAGCTGTTCGAATAAATGAAAGCTGCACTTTAGACACACAGCTAAATATACAGTTCATACAGTATACAGTACAGTGTGTCTAT
>NW_017306580.1:1050420-1110914 GCF_000935625.1 Nanorana parkeri
AAAGGGCCCAAATCATGCCAGGAAAACTTGCCCCAAACCATAACACTGCCCCCACCAGCTTGAAGGGTTGTACTCATGCATGTGGGGTGCATGCATTCATGCTGTTCCCGCCAAATTCTCACTCTGCCATCTGCATGATGCAACTGGAAATGTGATTCATCGGACCACATTACTTTTTTCCAATGCTCGACTGTCCAATCCTTGTGTTCCTGTGCGAATTGGAGACATTTTATCTTGTTAACTGCAGACAGCAAAGGTGTTCGAACAGGCCTTTGGCTTCCATATCCCATACGATGCAGTGTACGGCGAACAGTGCGTTCAGAGATCATTTGAGAGGATCCCTGATTAAGATCTGCAGTAATTTGATGCACTGTTGCCCTTCTGTTGTCTTGTACCAGTCTTGCCACTCTCCGTTCTGCCCTAACATTGACTAGTCGCTGGCGGCCACAATTCGCACGTTCAGACCCACTAATGCAACTTAAAAGGTGAAACTAATATATGAGATAGACTCATTACATGCAAAGCAAGATAATTCAAGCCGTGATTTGTCATAATTGTGATGATTATGGCTTACAGCTCATGAAAACCCCAAGAACCCCAAATCCACAACCTCAAAAAAGTAGATTATTACATGCAATCAATAAAACAAAGATTGTACTTAGAACAATATCGGACCTCTGAAAAGTACAAGCATGCATATGTACTCAGTACTTGGTTTGGGCCCCTTTTGCAGCACTTACTGCAATTACTTTTGCATGATATTCTAATTATTTGAGTTTCACCTGTATATATGCAAAGTACTGTGCAGAAGGCAGGTTTTAGACAGGTGTGAAAAAAATTAATGCTGTAAAGTATGTAATGTAAGTAAGAATGCTTTTAAAAATATATATTTTTAGCATTTATTTTTTTCAATTAACAAAATGCAAAGTGAGTGAACAGAAGAATGTTTTTTAAATCAAATCAATATTTGGTGTGACTAGCCTTTGGCTTCAAACCAGCATCAATTCTTACACTTGCACAAAGTCATGGTTTTTGTAGGATTAAAGTCAAGTGTATGACTAACCAATTATACTAAGTAGGTGCTAATGGTCATCAATTTCATGTGTAGGTTGAAACACAGTCATTAATTTAAACAAACAGCTGTGTAGGAAGCTTAAAATTGGGTGAGGAACAGCCATACTCTGCTACTAAGATGAGGTTGTGGAAGACAGTTTCATGTCACAGGTCATACACCATGGCAAGACTGAGCACAGCAAAAAGACACAATGTAGTTATACTGCATCAGGAAGGTCTCTCCCAGGCAAAGATTTCAAAGCAGACTGGGGATTCAAGATGTGCTGTGCAAGGTCTTTTGAAGAAGCACCAAGAAACGGGCAAAGTTGAGGACAATAGAAGCAGTGGTCGGCCAAGGAAAGACACATCATGCTTACATCCCTTTGACATCGGAAGATGTCCAGCAGTGCCATTGGCACCAAACTGCGGAACCCAGGTCCACTCATCTACTGTCCAGAGAAGTCTGGCCAGAAGTGGTCTTCATGGAAGAATTGCGATCAAAAATCCATAACATCCAAACATACAGCCAATGTCATTATGAACTATCTTTAGCGCAAAGAAGAACAAGGAGTCCTGGAAGTGATGTTTTGGCCCCTCAGAGCCCTGATCTCAATATCATTGATTCTGCCTGGGATTACATGAAGAGACAAAGATTTAAGGCAGCCGACATCCACAGAAGATCTGTGGTTAGTTCTCCAAGATGTTTGGAACCTACCTACCGAGTTCCTTTAAAACCTGTGTGCAAGTGTACCTAGAAGGATTGATGCTGCTTTGAGGGCAAAGGGTTGTCACACCAAATATTGATTTGATTTGGATTTATCTTCTGTTCTTTTACTTTCCATTTTGTTAATTGATAAACTATAAAAACTTTTATTTCTGAAAGCATTCTTACTTTACAGCATTTTTTTCCCACCTGCCTAAAACTCTTGCACAGTGCAGTATATATAACGGAAGATTGTATACTCACCTTCAGTAATCTTCCTTTCCTGGTGCATCTTCATGGTAGAACACAATGGGTTAATGCCCCGCCCTTTAACCACATAGGACAAGTAATTTATAAATCTGGTTCCCCCACTGCCCACAGCATAACAATCACGAGCCATGGACAGGTGGGAGAAGGTGTGCTGCCATGAAGATGCGCCAGGAAAGGAAGATTACCGAAGGTGAGTACACAATCTTCCATTTTCCTGTTGTGTCATGGCAGCACACAATGGGAAATAACAATCACTAGGGTGGAATGCTAAGTGATATTTAATAGGTATACACAAGCTCAAACATTGGTATTAGAACTGATAATGTTTTTGCCAAAGGCCAAAGTTGTGAGCTGTGCTGCATCCACTCTGTATAGGTTGATGAAAGTGTGGCCGGAGGTCCCCGTTGCCACCTTACACACTGTCTTTACTGAAACCCTTGAGAAAGCTGCCCAAGATGCTGATACTCCTCTCGTTGAGTGTACCCGAATAGAAATAGGGAGGCTTTTCATAGCGTAGGGTTTTTGGATAGCCTTAACTAAGTAGGACGCTATGGTTTTTGAAGACACTGCGTGACCTTTCCTCAGACTTCTGGAAACGATGAAAAGGTTGTCCTGTTTCCTGAAGGAAGCGATGACCACAATATATTCCCTCTGCATCTTGGAATGAGGGTAGTACAAGTTCCTGGTCAATGTAGAAAGGAGTAGAAACTTTAGGTAAAAAACTCGGAGTGGCTTTAGGACCACTCTGTCTTGGAAAAATAAGCAATAAGGATCCTTACATCATAAGGCCTGTAACTCAGACACTAATTTCGCTGACTTGATGGCTACTAAAAATATAAATGGCTACTAAACATATATGGGATGAAAGGGAGTGGTCGAGAGTCCTGAAAGAATTAGTGACAAGTCCCGTTGCGGGAATAGTATACGTCTTGGAGGTTGAATGTTGAAACAAGCTTTCAGGAAGCAGATAACTAACTGATTGAACGACCATCTAGCATGTGTCAGTGCTGATATCGCAGAGACATGTACCCTAAGGGTATTCCAACTAAGACCCATATCTAAACCTTCCTGCAGGAAGTCCAGGATATTAGAAAATTAAAAAGTCTCTTGATTAAATTCTTTCTTCTGTGCTGAAGAAATTAACCTTCCCCAGATAACCTTATATGTGCCGTTAGTGGAGGCTTTCCTAGCCATCATAAGGGTAGTGATAACCGTAGAGGAGCAGCCTTGGTTCCATACGCTGTGCCGCTCAATTTCCATGCCATCAGGTGTAGGTTGGAACTGTTGTAAGGTATATGGCACCAGTTTGATTTCGAAGACAGCTCCGCTGACCAAGGTCTTAGCCACATAGCTCTTTTAGCTGTCACTGTATCCAACATCGCGCGTGCCGAGCAGCTAATGATGTCAATGGCAGCTTCTCAAATAAAGTCTCCCACTAGACGTAGTTCTTGAAGAGCTTCTACAATTGTATCCCTCTCCTTATCTGTTCTCTGTGCCCGTTCAATGTTTTGGATCCAAACGGGAATCACTCTAGACAAGGCCAAGAGTGCAAATGAGGCACCCCTGGCAGACCAACTTGTCGTGCAGGGCCGTACTTCCGCATACCCAGCAGATATTATGTTCATGGTGTCTACTTGAATGAGCCCGTTGTGAGCCACTGCGCCTGGCGTGGGTACAGTGTTTGTGAGGAAGGCTGCAAGATATAACATTGTATAACTAAGCCCTTCACAGTCTTTTTTTTTTGTTTAAACTTGCCTACCCTTACCTTTTTGAGGATGCAACATCATGGGAGGCAGTATTATCTGACTTCATCTGTATAAGGACAGTATGTTAGGAGGCCAGGTAAAGGAACACAGTAGGAGAGAGAGAGATAGAGACAGGTAGTATCTTAGCTAGAATGTGCATCCTCCCAGCGGCTGTCAAAGGAGTGGTAGTGACCCGGATAGGAGACCTCTCCTTCACCTGTACACCGACCAAACGGTGGGCACTATTACTGCCATCGTCGTTTAAATGATGATTGGTGGCGACTGAGGATGCCCGAGCATGTGCCGGAGGCACTGCACCTGTGCACTGCACCTCAACGCCATCCTGGAGTAGACAGGATGGGCGAACGGAACCGAACAGGACGTTACTGTGCTTGGAAACTGGACATAGCCGGAGGAGGTAGAAAGGAAGGAGAATAAGAAAAGAGCTGCTATAATGGACTCATTTAGAGTCGTTTGCCAGACGCGACCCCGGATGCTGGACGGGTCTCACTCTCTCCGTGTATACCTTTTTAAAAGGTATTGTATGTTAGGTCAGAGACTTCACTCCAGGGGAGACGTGAGGGACATTGGCTAGGTAAGGACAACAAAATGACAACTTATCCATGGCGAGGACAGAAAAAAGAATGCCATGGGCAGTGGGGGAATCAAATTTATAAATTACTTGCCCTGTGGGGATAAAGGACGGAGCATTACCCGTTTTGTATTGCCATGATGCAACAGGAAATCTATCTATCTATCTATCTATCTATCTATCTATCTATCTATCTATCTATCTATCTATCTGCCTTGATGCAACAGGAAATCTATCTATATATCTATCTATCTATCTCTCCTATCTATCTATCTATCTATCTATCTATCTATCTATCTATCTATCTATCTATCTATCTATCTATCTATCTATCTATCTATCTATATCCTATATATAAATATGCTCACACACAAGTTGGTGACCTAAGAAACTTGCCCTGTGGGGATAAAGGACGGAGCATTACCCGTTTTGTATTGCCATGATGCAACAGGAAATCTATCTATCTATCTATCTATCTATCTATCTATCTATCTATCTGCCATGATGCAACAGGAAATCTATCTATATATCTATCTATCTATCTCTCCTATCTATCTATCTATCTATCTATCTATCTATCTATCTATCTATCTATCTATCTATCTATCTATCTATCTATCTATATCCTATATATAAATATGCTCACACACAAGTTGGTGACCTAAGATTTTTATGCTGCAGTTAGGCAGTGTATCTTGGTCACCTGCCTGTGGACCGCAATTTGGCAATGAAGAAGCAACAGCTGCGATTTTCTTTTTTCTATACTCTTAATTTTATTTTTACATTTCCCTTTCTATCACCATATGTGAATGCAGTAGAATATGAGACTACCCCTTCGTCTCTTAGTTGAGTTGTACTGCACAGGAGATTGACAGATATTAAGCTATATTAGGCACATGAATTATTTATATTTTTACAATTTTTTTATTATTTTTATGAATATATAACTGTGGTAAATTATGTTTTTTCTTTTCTTTGGATTTCCACTTTGAAAAAAAATTGTAGTCAAGAATAAAATTTTTTATTCAAACAGTAAATAGAAAAGTAACAATAAACATATCTGTAGTGCTCGGAAATGTTAGCTATATCTCTAAAGGAACTATCTCTGCCATTCAATATAAAAGCCACACTGGATAAGATGTTTGTTGAGATTGCTCTCTCAAGCATGTATGGCTGTAAAAGGCAGATGTTTTAGTGTTTTCTCCAATGGTTTATGCAGGTTCGTATCGATGCACTTGTGTTATTTAGTTGATATTTATGTATAACTCTTGAAACACATAACGTTTTCTATTTTTTATTTTCCTTTTGTAAAGTAAAGGTCAAGTAATAAACATTGTAATCTTTCATATAGCAGTTAGTAAAAAAAACCATTGCAAACTCTCACTCGTTTCCATGCAAATAAAAAAAGTCAATCTTAAAGCACTAGGTAAAGACTAGTAGGGGCCCCAATAGATCTGTCATGCTGAACAGCCTTAGTCTATCTTATAAGAAGCAGTACTAAGATGATGGCCTCTTTTGGTGCAGGAATTGTTGGTCTGCAGTGCACAAGATGCTGGCACAAGAGTGCAAATTATGGGCTATGTTTATATTAGGAAGGGTTAGTGTTAGGGTTGGGACTACGGAGAGGGTAAGTATGAGAGTTTGTGTTAAGGTTGGGGTTACAGGTAGGGTAAGTAAAAAGCTAGGGTTGAGGTTATAGGGAAGGTAAGTGTGGGGGTTAGATAAATGGGGGGTCCTTAGTATAAGACATTGCTCTATCTGCCAATAACTACCAGCGTTTAAAGGAGATCTGTACCTCCAGCCCTCGCAGCTTAGGCCTTGTTCACACCAAGCGCATTCCAGGAGCAGAGGAGAGCAGTTACAGATCGGAGCAAAACTGCGTCCACTGTATTCCAATGGTATTTTTAGCTCCAGTTCACATTGCAGTGTTCCGTTGCAGAGCAGGTCCAGAGCAGGTAAAAAAACTGCAGCAGGCCCTATTTTACCTGCTCTGGAACGCATGCAAATGCATCAAAACCGCATGCAAACGCCCTGGAACGCACTGAAAGGCCATTTTAAACTAAAAAAGAAATACATTTTTAACCAAATACGGCCCGGAACGCATCAAAAACGCGACGAAAAATGCGGCAAAAACGTGGCACTACCCAATGCACTGCGTGTGCAGAAACTCATGCATATCTGCTATGCATTTAGTGTGAACAAGGCCTCAGTCTTCTCACCGTCTTCCAAAACTCCACTCTCTAGACCTATTCTGCATTTAAAATTTCTAATCTTTACTCTGTCTTCTGACCAGTCCACTGATGCAGTGGTTTCTTCCTGCAGCACAAAAGAGCACTCATGTAATGACATGCCAGCAACGTTCATTGCTGTAATACTGTGAGCCCAAGCTGGTGTGATGATGCATCCCAAGGGGGTGATTGCATGACAACCTGGGTTTACGGGATGAATGACACAACCCAAAAATGGGGGATGGGGGTTGGTAGCATGGTGGGGACACCATGGCTTTCTTTTTCGATTTTTAAATGTGAAAAATAAATAAATGCACATAATCCTATCAAAGTGTGTTAATGTTTCATTTCATAATCCTTGTTCTTTATGCATAGTTTGTAATAATGTATACATGAGGGCATCAGACACAGTATATTTCTTTATTACATATGCAGACCCTACTTCCTGCTGATCCACTTCATACAATCTCTGTCATTGAAAACTAAAGACTCTCTGTGGTCATTAATAATGCTAAAAATTGGCCAAAGCAGATTCTTCACTAAGATTAGTTTTCAATAGATTCACAGCTTTCTCCCGTACTACAGTTCTCATAGAATATCCTTGTTAAGTAGAATGTCAGTGGTGCAGTCAAGGAAAATATATTGTGCCTATTATTTGTCACCCCTAATAAGCACATTTGACCATTTTTGTTATTTGATAAAAATTTTAAAACCGCTGCAGTTTTGTAAAGTGTCACATACCCTCTTAATATTTACATTTTTTTATTACTGAAATTAGCAACTTTTTTATTGCTTAAATTTGTAACTTTTTATTAAAAAAATGAAATGTAGTGTATGAAAACTTCATATTCACTTTTTCCAGCCAGCAGATGGAAGTATGGACTTTTTTACATGTCATTCTGGCTATTTGTAACTGCTGAGAAAATTATTTTTTTCCACAGATCTCAATATCTCCCTCAGATTAAACACACACAGCTGAACGACTAGAACAGTGACTCTCTCCTTCTGCTCTTCTCCCTCTTAAGGTGCCCATACACTCTACAACCCTCGCAAGACTTTTGTCTAGCGAGGGTTGTAATGTACTTAAAAAAACGTACGAACTGCCCATCTTGGACAGGCAGATCGTACCTGCGATCATTTCAAGCATTGCTTCCAATGACTGCAATGCTGAACGGGCAGTGTGCGCGTGTGCACACCGGCCCGTTCAGCAGTGATCTCTCGATCACTTAAAACCATCCGAAAATCGTACGATTCTCGCCTGGTTTTCCAACATGCTCGATATACAAAAGTCGTGCGACCGTACATTAGAAATGGTCGCACGCCTTCCATACACTGCACGATTCTCGTACGATCGCGGGATTTTTCCGCGATTCTCGTACGAGAATCGTGCAGTGTAAGGGCACCTTTTTAAGGTGCCCATACACATTACAATTATCTGCAGATTTTCTGTAGTCAGATGGAAAAAGTGCAACAGATTGGCCCGGGTGGAGATTACTCCATCCAAACAGTTAAGTGTAGATGGAGGAATCTGTTGCACCTTTTCCATCTGACCACAGAAAATCTGCAGATAATTTGTAAGGTGTATGGCCAGCCAGATAAACATTCCCCAAGCAAATAGCTAAGGCTAAACAGCTTTTTCACACCTACCCATCATATGAACGGAACGAAAAAGCACATCGTGCAAAAAAAGTACAAGTGAGATATTCTGGGCAACTTCCACGCGTTCTGGCTATGGTAGTAGGTGCAAATGTGCGGAAACCACTTGTATGTTAAAATGTGCATGTTTTTGTTCTGCGCATATGAAATGCATGGAAAGCAACGCTGAAATCAGTATGCGATGTGTGAACGGAGCCTTATGCTGTCCTCTCTTTCTACAAACGCCATAGTGGGTGGACCATGTGTTTTAAATGTTTATTTGTTTTATATCACAAAATTAAAATATAAAAGTAGTGACCCACCATTGGCTGAGACTCTGTGGAATCTAGGTTTACATAGATTGTGATTGTTATATAAGATTTTGATGTTAGAGTTTGCACTGTACCTGGGCGTTTTGTAGCGCGTTCCTACGCTCTGCAAAACGCTCAAACACCGAAATCCCATTATTTCCTATGGGTATGGTTCACACCTGGGTGTATTACAGGCTGTATAAACGCGCTACAAAATGTCCTACGCCCAAAGAAGTACAGGAGCTTCATTGGGGCGTTTTTGTTGCGCGTTTCCATTGGGATACAGCCAAGTAGCAGTCGGAAACGTGCGTTTGTCTACCGTGAATCGTGGTTAAACGTGCGACATGAAACGCGCGACAAACACGCATATTCGATACGTCTAGGTGTGAACCCAGCCTAACTATGGGTTTTACTATATAATGTCTGAGTTTCATGATGCTTACCCATTATTTTGAAGTGTGTAGTCTCCTTTTTTCCTCTGATTTGTTTTAATGTGATTATATGGACTATTTATTAGATACATGTGCTCCTTTGTGTTTCTCCCAGCCCTATGTGGCTGTGGTGTTGGTTCACAACCAGCTATGACTAAAGGTGCCCACACACCTTGCGATAATCGTACGATAATCGCGAGAAATCCCGCGATCGTACCATTATCGTAAGGTGTGTGGAAGCCGTGCGACCTCTACTACTGTAAGGTCACACGACTTTTATCTTACGAACATGTTCGAAAACCTGCCGAGAATCGTACGATTTTCGACGGGTGTATAGCATGTTCGTAAGATAAAAGCCGGACGGGCCGTTGTGCGCAAGCGCACACTGCCCGTTCGGCATTGCAGTCATTGGAAGCCCACCCCTCAGCGGGGCGGGCTTGCGATCATCGCAAGTACGATCTGCCTGTCCAAGATAGGCAGATCGTACGTTTTTTAAATTACCTTACAACCATCGCAAGACAAAAGTCTTGCGATGGTTGCAAGGTGTGTGCCCAGCTTAAGGCAGAAACGCTTTTAGCGTTTTTTTGTACAGATGCGTGTGAAATACATTTAGATTTTCTTTGGAAGAGCATCGTGTGCTGGTTCTGCAGTTTTAGAGGTAGAGGACCTTGAGCAGCACAGAGAGTAGTTAGGCACTCTCAGAAGTAAAAAGGGCAAGGATGTAGAGGGGTTGTGCCAGGAGAACTGGCTAGTCATATTTTATAGCAAGTTCAAAGGCACATTGAAAGTAAATAAAGGATCATTTTTGGAATGGAAAAATACTGCAAGCAATCCACACATGTTATGGGCCCTCATGTCCAGAAACTGCCCCATTGTTTCAACATATGAACGTTTAGAGAAGCTGTGACATCATTGCAATTTGGCCTTCACCATGCACTTACTATTTCATTTTTCTTCAACTCTTAGCACAGATAACTTTTTCTAGCTTTCCATATTTTATGTCTTAGATTTTTTTTAACTTTTGATCTCAAAGTATATCCTTTCTCTTTAACTGCACAACGCAGTAAAAGCCCAGCAAATGTTCACTGTATCTGCAGTATGTACTCTACTTTCCTTGGATTAAAAGAACAAAATTGAAATTCAGCTTTAGCTGCAAGTACACATATATTTCAGGACTGAGAAAAGAATATGTGGTCTATTCACTAAGCTGCCCAAGGATCTAGCAGTTGCTTCGGCTGATCCTTCGGCTAGCTTCGGCCCCAGGACCCCTTCGGTTCAGTAGAACCAAAAGACAATAGATTTACAATCATCCCTTGCTAATATTAATAGATTCTTAATAAGGACCCCCTTGCCCTCACTCACTGTTCGATGATGGCCGGTGCCTCACTGGTGAGGTCGTAGTATGCCCTGCATCGGTCTCGATAATGATGCTAGTACCGGTATCGGGACATCCCTAATATTAAGCTTTTATTTCACTTTCAGCACTTATTGGGGGTGAATTACTAAAGGCAAATAGGCTGTTCACATTGTAAGGTACTTTTCATTTTGCAGGGGCATTTTATTTGAGCCTGGTGAATGTGGAGAAATGTCACTTTGCAAAGAATGACTAATAATGTGCAAGGAGAATTTTAAAAAGGTATTTTTGCTTGCACATGATTGGGTGATGGAAGCAGAGCTTCCCCACATTGTGCTTAGGGCATTAGATGCCCGTAATCTGTAATTTATTTATACCGTTGTTTGCAGGCTTCATTAATTCAGAATCTGAGGTCTGATCTGAGGGCAACAGCTGTGTCCTGCAGATTACACTAGGAAAATCACTTTCCCTGTGTAATTGGTATAAGTGGTTGGTCCACAGCCCCAGCTATGAGCCTATGGTCATCTTTTCTGCACCTGCATTTGGCCCAGCCCTGCAAGTACTGATGCAATCAATCTATATAACAATTGTCTTAAGGAAGGATTGAGTAATTGAACTCTAATCTGTTTCAAGGTTACTGAAGAACAACCATTTCTTTATTGTTACATGTGTAGCCAGCATTAAATGTACCTGTTAGGGCATGCATAGCCACTGGTGCAACACTCAACCTGGCTATCTTTCACGGACTACAAGCATCCCATCTCTGAAGCAACACTCAACCTGGTTATCTCTCACTGGCTACAAGCATCCCATACTAGTATTTTTATATCTGCAGACCAATCTACAGAATGAGGTACAAAATATGGTTTATCTATAAATTAAGAGAATGTAATTTCAACCAGAATCCAAATAATGGAATTCAATTACTCCAGATTCTGCTTACTAGACAAAACTTTAACCTCTCCCAAACAGGCTGAGACTCAGTGGAGGAATTTCGTAATGTAGTCTACCAAGGAATGGCCTCACCCTCCAGACAGATGGCTGCCAATACAGGCAGTAAGCCATTCCCATATATGTCCATGCTACTGGAAAAGCAAATACAAATAAAAGAAGATTTTTCCTTAAATGTACTCTTGCACCATGGTAATCAGAGCATGATTACAGCATGACCGTAACTGCGGATTTCTACGTTGACTAAATATTAGCTCTTGAAATGTATATTTTTACTTTATCAGTACAGAAGTTCAGGATGTGCTAATTGACCTTGACAGTCATGAAAATGTGACAGGAAGATGAAACGTTCTATATGGAAAGCTTTGAGCCAAGCTCTTTCCAGAGCCTCCGGAGCCTGCCAGTCAGGTGTAACTATGCATGGCCAAAGTTCAAGTGTAGGAGAATAAAGCAAGAGAACATATAAAGCAAATACATGAATGTTAGTGTTCTACATAGTCAATATCTTGGCTTTGCTTTTAACATGCTGACACTGTCCTGTGTGATCCATTGATCCTAGATGTAGCTCTGTGAGGGAAAAAAGGAACATAAAAAAATAATAATAATGATCACATACTACTATATATTATAATACAGTATTTAAAAATGTGCTTGCTCTTTAAAAATGACTCATGGGAAAAAATAAATAATTCTTTACAGTTTTGTGAATGTCTGTTTTTAATATTTCTTCACATAGTAAATACTTAATACATTTCAAAGGTCTTCAAATGCACCATGGCTTAGTGAAAAAGACAACACAGTGATCAAAACTTGCTTTGCAGCTTCCTTTGTCTGATTGAAAATTCTACCGATAAGAGATAAGTCACTGGTGTGATGATTCATTGAAATAATTTAATTTCACATATTTATAGTGACTAAATGTGGACATCCCAAAGGTCAGATGGTGTATCCCCTGTGGCAGTGCGTGGTAATGCCACGGAAGATGCTAATGACACAGACACCCAGGACTCTCAGTCAGAGGGACTGAGAGGTTCCAGAATATTAACAGATTTGCAGGGAAGAAGCTGGCCTTTCAGTTCCTTCTGGTTTTTCTAGATTGTAGCTGCAATCTGAAACTCTGGAGCTTTCTTAGAGTTCTGGGTGGGATGAAATCTCCAGTCCTGAGGTCAGGCATTGCTAGTGATCAGGTTGCTGAGAGCAGCCTCATTAAGAGCCCAGGACAGAGATCAAGAGGAGGTGTTGGTGTAGTGTGGGCTGCAGGCACATGACAGCTCCTGCTGGGAAGAGGGAAAGGTTGTGTTCAGGAGTCAGGAGGACTCCACCCAGAAGCCAGAGTGGAGCCAGGTGGGTGCGTGTGTGTGCTGGAGGCACCTGGAAATCAGCCAAGGAGGTTTAGTGAGCCTGTGACGCACAAGGGATGTGTGGAAGAGTCACATGGAGTGTATGTGACAGTCTTGAGTTGGTGAGACATTGTTATATTGTCTACTTGCTGACATACAAGCATACTTTGTTGTACTGCTGAAGAAAGCTATCTTTCTGTTACAAACAAAATAAAAATGTCCTTTTTGTGTTAAAACGGCTTCAAGACTGGTCATTAAGTGCTCACCATATGGGCTAAATTCCTCAAATATCACACCCCATGAATGCTTGGTTAAAATTGGGGTTTTGCATTCATCATAAAATGCTTCTCTACAGTAGTTTACTTTGGCACCCAGATCACATCCATTTTTGTACTTTTTCATGTCGTTGCCATCGTTTTGATGACTTTCAGAAACAAATAATTTGAAAAATAAAGGAGTATAAAGATTTATATAGATTTTAATTTTTTTTTTAAAGAATATGTTTATTTTTGAAAATGTTTGTATATTTCAGTAAAAGAGACAATACAGAGGAACATAAAAGACATGGAGCATATAAATCAAGTGCAAAAAGGCGTAAACGCCACCGTCTCTCCCGAGGCACTTCAGTATTACAGTATTGAGGCACTACAACAACACATAACCTTCATAATATGCAATATGTATCTTATCTGTAAGCTAAGGAGGACAATGACCCAATGATAATGAGCCCTACAGCTCCAGTCTGTTCCCACACGGTGGGAACTTCCTTCCCCCTGTCAGAGGGGGAGGAAAGAGAGGTAGAGGGTATAGAGAAAAGAAGAGGGGGGAGGGGTATGGTACAGCCATGGGTCTGGGGTACCCAAAGATGCGTTCCTTCACAGAGGCATCTATACAGTCACAAGACTATTAAAGCTCTCAGTAGTGCAAAAATGCAACCAGACACTCCAAGAAGCAGTAAACTTGGCATCCCGGTGGTACAAAGCCGCAGTGAGCTCCTCCATCTGGCATATAGTATTCAATTCAAGCACCCACTCGCGGGTAATAGGGGGAGTACTCGACTTCCAGTGTCATGGTATAACTGCCTTAGCCGCCATCATGAAAAATCTGAGGAGGCCCTTCTTAGCTGAGGAGATCGAACCTGGGAGTACGGACAGGAGGGCCACCTTTGGAGACCTGTCCACCTTGGTGTGAAAGATCTGGTCACAGGTATCGAAGATAGCCTTTCAAAATGAGGTCAACAGGGGGCAGGACCACCAGATGTGACAGGCACCGCCAACATTGCCCAGGGGCAGAGGGGTACATAGCCTGGAGTCTAGTGGGACAATAGTACCATCTCGATAGGACCTTATAATTTCTCTCCTGGTATCTGCTTGCTATGGACATGGTGTGCGTTAAAGCAAAGGATTTAGAAATGTCCTCATCTGTGAGGTCGCATCCGATCTCCATCTCCCAGTCCCTCACAAAAGAGGGGGTAGGCGAGGAACGCTCCAATAGCAAAAGCCATAAATAGTGGAGATCGTGCGCACTGGGGGGTCTCTGGAGACACAAAGTTTCTCAAAGGGAGAAATGCCTTGTTGGGCATCCTCGCGCAGCAAGCCCGGCTAGGAAATCTCGCAACTGAAAATACGCCAGCCAGCTACCCGGTAACGCAATACCCCCACTTAACAACCCAGTGAGGGGCCACAAACTACCCGCCTGCAGGGCCCGACAAATAGGGCTAAAGGATCGAGACTCCCAACCCAGGAACTGATGGGCAAGGCGTGCCGGAGGAAAGTCAGGGTTGTCCAGAACCTGGGTAAGGGGGCCGTAGTATGAGGAAATATTGGAAGATTTAAGCAAGGAGTCCCACACTTTAAGCATGGTGGGGAGAAAAAAGGGGAGACTGGGGCGGGCGGGTCGAGAAGGGGGTGGAGATGAGAACAGGGAGAGTGGGGAGAAGGACAGTATTTCCCGATCTAGTTTCACCCACAGTTTGTTAGAAGAATGGTAAATAGTGTCTAATAGCCGGGTCAAAAGTGTTGCTTGATAATAAAGTTCCAGATCTGGGAGGCCAACTCCCCCTGTGCCTTTCTCCTCGTCAGTACCAAATAACGGAGTCTAGCCGGTTTAGCTGCCCAGACATATTGTATGAGTAAGGAGCGTAGTGTTCTTAAAATGTATTGGGGGACCTCTATAGGGATGGTCTGGAACACATACAGTAGGCGGGGGAAGCAAGTCCATTTTAAAGAGGGCCATCCTCCCAAACCATGAGTGTCGTAATTTAGCCCAGTCGAGTAACCTAGCACGGACTAAGGAAAGCAGAGGCTTGTAATTAAGGTTGAACAACTTCTCTCTTGTGGCAGCGAGGAAAACCCCCAGGTATTTAGGGCCGTGCAAGGTCTTGTGCTACATGGGTGGGTAATGTAACATTAAAGGCTTCTGTCTTGGCCATGTTTACCTTAAAATGACTGACCCTGGCGAACTCAGCAAATTCTTTAATTATGGAGGGGAAGGAATTACTGGGATTGGAGATATACTTCAACAGATCGTCTGCATAAAGACTAAGTTTGAAATCCCGGTCTCCCACTTGTACTCTTCTGATAGATGCATTGTTCCTGATGTGGGCCTCTAGGTGTCCCATAGCCAAAATGTACAGGTATGGTGACGGGGCAACCCTGTCGCGTACCGTTACATATGGACACTGGCTCAGACAGGATCCCATTAACCCTGATCCGCACTGTGGGCGTACGACATAAGGAGAGGATCTTGTCTAGCATAACCTGCGGAATCCCCACATGGGAAAGGGCCGTCTCCAAAAAGACCAGCTGAGACGGTCAAAAGCCTTCTCGGCATCGACTGATAGCAGGCAAAGGAGGATTTTCCTCTCAGTGGCATATTGCATAAGGGCTAGGGACTTGGTCGTATTATCCCTTGCCTCCCTGGAAGGCACAAAACCAACTTGGTCCAAATGAATTAGGGACGGAACATATAACTTCAACCGATTGGCGATTAGCTTCGTGAACATTTTTATGTCTATGTTAATAATGGAGATGGGTCTATAACTAGTACAGGACGGTGAGTCCTTGTCTGGCTTGGGTGACGCTGTAATATGGGCTTCTTGGGATTGTGCAGGGAACGGAGTAGAGGTAGAGACCACATTAATGGTATCTAGTGAAATAGGTGAGAGGGAATCCTGGAAAGTTTTATAAAAGACACCCGTGTAGCCATCTGGGCCAGGGCTCTTACCCAGGGGGATGGATTTAATGGCCCCAGAGAGTTATGCTGCAGTAAACGGCAATGCAAGTTTGGCAACCGCCACGTCTGATATCATGGGACCCCAGTGGCTTGTATATAGGACAGTAGGGCAACGCTCCTCACCCAAAGGGGGGCCAGACGCCTCAATATTGTACAGAGTAGAGTAGTAGCGCTGTAAGGCTCCAGCAATGTGTTCAGAAGACTGGACCAGGCCCTGGCGTGGCCATACAATTTTGGACACGTAAAGTGCGGGACCTATGCGTTCTGTTGGATCTGGCTCTTGTCTCCAAACTCATGGAAAGAGCGGAGAGTCAGCTCCCTGTACTTCAAGTAGGACCGGTCTAGGAGTGAACTGAGCTCCCGGCGTTTGGCCAACAGGTCTTGATAGATCTGAGGGAATGCGTGAGTCTTATGGCTAAGTTTCAGGGAGGAAACGTCAGACAACAGTGTAGAGATCTGCGCGGTACGTTCGCGCTTCAGCCTGGAGCCACGTTGAATCAGCAAGCCCCGGAGGACACATTTCAGCGTTTCCCACTGTACAGGGAGGGTAGTAGTATCGGAGGCATGATGCGACCAGAACTCAACATTGGCCTTGCATAGGGAGGCAAGGATCTTTAAGCAACGTTTCATTTAGGCGCCAGGATGATTGACGCCGAGGTACCTCAGGGATATTAAAAGAGCAAAATAGAGGGAAGTGGTCTGACCAGAGCTGATTACCTATGTGAATCTGGGGACGCCAATCTAGCAATGAGTGAGAAGTGAAAAAGTAATCAATTCTGCTGTACGAGGCATGAGATGCAGAGTAGAACGTGTATCCCTTTCACTAGGGTGGAGGACACGCCAGAGATCCACTAACTGCAATTTCCTTAGACGCTTCCTGACTACGTTCAAGGCAGGCAAGGAGAAATGAGTCTTACCAGAGGAGGAATCCATGGAGGACTCCATGATGAAATCAAAGTCTCCACCTACTACTAGGTATCCCTCCATGAAATCCTCCAGTTTGGACATGATGCGTTGGAACACCCCCCGCTGACCCTGGTTCGGCAAATATAGATTTGCAAAGGTAAAAATCTTATGCGAAATAGAACACTTTACAAAGAGGTATCTCCCTTCGAGATCTGCAATGGTCGACAGTACCGACACAGGCAAGGTGGAGCGGAATCCCAGGGCAACTCCTCTAGTCGTCGTATCTGGCTTGTTGCTAGTATACCACTTATCAAAATATCGGGTAGGCAGGCTGGGCACAGCCGAGGCCCGGAATCGAGTCTCCTGTAAAAACACAACCTGGACTTTAGCTTTGTGCATATTGTACAGTAACTGGTAGCGTTTCTTGGGGTTGTTAAAGCCCTAAACATTCAGGGAACACAGCTTCAATTCAGCCATAGGGGAACAGCACTATAACCGTAACCCTGACCCATTGCTCCCCATCAGGGGGGGTAGGGGGAGGGGGCAGAGAAGGGAGTGCCCAAGAGAGGACAGAGGGGCTATAGGCAGAAAAGAAAGAGGAATAAGCTGAGGAAGACAGACCTCAGCAGTGGAGCACCAACTAAAAGTAGGGAAATATATCCCCAAGCGTGGTCTGGGAACACGGGCCAAAAAGGCAGCTGCAGTCCCAGAGCGCCACCTAGTAGGGGCCATGTGAGGCAATAGCCGTGTGCAATCCAGGGACACTAGATAAAGTGCATAACCAATAGCAACAATAAAAGAACCAGCAGCACATTTTGAAACAGTATACAGCAGGCAGCATCAATTAGAACCACCCCGCACGAAAGTGCACAACATAACTGAACCAATCCCAGGGGTCCGCCCCCACCCCCCTATCAGAGTAGGAGATGCAAGGGAAATACCGGGCATAATGGGAGCCCAAGTGCCCTTGGACTCCCACTCGGGCCCATAACAACAGGGACCTTCCTAGGGGAAGGCATCAAGTGCAAAAGTGTAAAGAGCCAGGACATAACATAATGGGCAGCGCGAGAAAATCACAACAAAAACATGTAAGGCACAGTGTTAGGGCATGTATCAGTAAACTGTGGGTTTTTCAGCCGCCAGATAAACCTATGGGCACACTCAGGACAGGGCAATGTGGCAGCTGAGGCAACCCCTGCCAGGGACCCTCACAGCCGGGCATGTGTGCATCCGGAACTTCCGGGTAAGTCTGCAGTCCATCAAGCAAAGAGGGTCGGAGGGCTCAGGGGATGCAACCTAGGCCTAGGTCAAGCAAAACAAATGAAAACAAACCAGCATGTAAAACAACTTGTCTCACCACTAAGGTTAATAACGGAGGTTGGGCTTCCTCCTGACAAACCTGCACCCGATTTGAAATCTTCTGCCCCCATGTGCTCCAAGATGGAGACTCTCATAGTTTAGAGTTAGGACCGCACTATAAGAGGTGCCTTGGCGCGGCTGTGCGGCTTTCACATTTTCTGCAGAAGACGTGTATCCAAACCTCTGTTATTAACCTTAGTGGTGAGACAAGTTGTTTTACATGCTAGGCCTAGGTCAGGGACAGTGGACCCCAACAGTACTTCCAGAGCATTAGCGGGGAGTGGGTTTAGAGGAGGACCTGCGGTCTCTTCTGGGCTTCGGCGAGACCAGCTGCCACTGATCCCACGAGGGGACAGCGGTGAAAGGGGGCGTCAGGCCAAGCGTCCAAGGCCAATGGCATGCTCCATCACCGCGAGGATGGGTTCCAGATCAACCGGGGCACGAAACAGATGAGTCTTCCCATTCCTCCTAGCAGAGAGACAAAAAGGAAATCCCCAGCGGTAGGTGTGACCCGCATCCTGCAAAGCCTTAGTGAGGGGACGCAGAGCCCTGCGTTTATCCAGCGTGCGTTTGGAGAGGTCAGGGAACAGTGAGAGCTGTGCTCCATTAAAATCCACCGTGCCGGCCGCACGGGCTTTAGCCATGATATCCTCCTTGACAGAGAAGTAGTGTACTCTACACAGCACGTCACGTGGCTGTGTCGCATTTGGTCTGCGAAAGCCCGGCGTTCTGTGCACTATGTAATAATAATAATAATGTTATTGCTGCACAATATGCTGCAGCTCTCCCAGGGCCGCAGTGATAGGGGCAAGGTATTTTCAACCACATCCAAACGCTGGTGAATGGAGTGGATTCCCTCCTTCATTTCAGCCATCTCCTGCTTATGTGTGGATTCCAGGTTATGGGTCATAGTCTCAATGTCCCCCTTAGTAGGTAAAAGAGCAAAGTACTTACGAAAAGCAGAGGGGTAAATTCCGTCGTCTCACCATCACTAGGATCAGGGGTCTCTATATCCTCACTAGCGCGCGTGGAGAGGAGAGATTCCAGTGGAGATGCAGGGGGTGATGGCCTGTGCTGCTCCCGGACTGCCGCCCTCTTGGCTGCACTCTGTGCAGATCTCGTGGCACCCGTTTTCGGGAAAAAAAGCCCCGATATAGCGTCTCCTGGACGAAAAAGCCTTGCGGGCGGGTGAGTGGGACCTCGGCTTCTTATTGCCTCCCATCGCTGCGTTGTGGAGAGGCTACAAGCTGCTGGTTCGTGTGCCTGGGCCCTGCAATGCTGCCGGAGCTCTACAGAACACGTCCGCTCCCGGCCATTGCCAAGCCACGCCCAAGATTTAATATTTATTAATAACTGAAGATCCTAGGAGTAAAAATCATTGAGCGTGGTTTTTTTACGTACACTAAACAAGTACACTAAAAAATATACTTTCTTTTACCTTTCTTTCTTGTTTTTTTTTGCTTCAGTAAGTCAATATGCCTGGTGCTTTATGCATAGGCAGTAAGGAGGGGGGTGTTTCAGCTGAAGGAGGAATTATAGGGGTTGGTGATGTTAAAGTGTAGTTACACTTTTGCAGCCAAAATTGAGCAACCCACTCTATTAGACATGTGCGATTCGTTTCGTTACGAATCGAAATTCGTACGAATTTTCCTGAAATTCCGAATTTCGGAGCATCCGAAATCCGAATGGCAGTTTCCGAATTATATCCGAAATACGAAATTCCGTTAACGAATTTCGGATCCGAATTTCTTTGAAACAGGAACTAATATTACCCCTGTAAATGAGGTTGAACAGCATGACAAGATTTTTTTTTAATCCGAGATACGGATCCGCTGCTGCTGATGCATTACAATACACAGTTACACACACAGGCAGGAAATACGAAATTCCGTTGACGTATTTTCGTTCCGTTACGAACATTCGTTATATTGAAGGTAAAAAGCAAAGTACATTTATATTGGAGTTGATGGTAGTTTTTTTTAAAGTCCGAAATACGGAATTCGGAATACGGAATCCGTTAACGGAATTCGTATTTCGTTTTGGTTGACCAATCAGAGGTTCTCTTCTGCTGCTGAGAGTTGCATTACAAATACAGGCAGGAAATACGAAATTCCGTTGACGTATTTTCGTTCCATTACGAACATTCGTTATATATAAGGTAAAAAGCAAAGTACATTTATATTGGAGTTGATGGTAGTTTTTTTTAATGTCCGAAATACGGAATTCGGAATACGGAATCCGTTAACGGAGTTCGTATTTCGGATAAAAAAACAACTACCACTCCAATATTAACAAAGGTATTTTGCTTTTTAACTTCATCATAACAAATGTTCGTAAAGTTACGAAAATATAACCGCCACTAACGAAAATTCGTATTTCGTACGAATCCGAATTGAGTTCAGTTACGAATTACGAAATACGAAATAACGGATATTCCGAAACAAAACAGAACAAATTTTTTGACGGCGCACAAGTCTACCCTCTATATGTTTTTGTTTTTTGTTTCCATTCATACAGCAAAGGAAATAATAATAATAAAAAAAAACATTTTGTACTTTTTTTTGCTGTTTTTGTGGAGCAGGATTATACATAAAAGTCTTCAGACAGCTTCTAGTGGTCAACATAGATGCCTGTGAGCTTATAAGGGGACAGCTATACGGCCAGTTTGTTTTAAATGAGAGGAATTTATCAGAACTGGAGCAGACAAATTCTGGAGCACATGTGCAAGGCAACCAATCAGCTTCTATCTTTTATTTTCAAAGTTTAACTGAACAAACTGAAGATAGAAGCTGATTGGTTGCGATGGACAACTGCTCCAGATTCTGTCTGCTCCAGTTTTGATAAATTCCTCCCAATGTCTTCAGGTCTTTACTTCTTTGTTAGGACAAATGGTCCCACTCGTCTTGGTTACAAGTAATAATAAAATCTGCCAGCATAGTACAGACAGGGTTAATTATTAGAAATAAAACTCCCTCCCAACCCCCCAGACAGTGAATACTGAGCAGGATTTTTCGGTCCTATAGCTTGCAGAAATATCATCAAAAAAGGTAAGCTGCAAATGTCTTGGACAGCGGACCGGGGAGGGCACTGGGTGGGTACAGGGACGTGGGAAGGGCCGGACGATGCACAACCCATTGCCCTCCTTCACTCGTCCTCAGAGATCTTCCAGCGCACTGGCAGATCATCACAGGAACCCCCAAATTGCCTTCCAGTCCGCAGACGTGATGGTATGTGGCCATACAACACAACACGCACACACAAATGAACTAATCTCAGATGCCACCACCCACAACTTACAGGCTTGTGGGAAATGTTTTCCTGGACAATGCTACATACACTCTGCGCTCACACCGACTGACACAAAGGCTTTGCAGACCATACACACTGCTCTCACTGGCAGTTACAGGTCAGCTACTTCAGGCACAAGTACCTTGAGTTAGTACCACCACTCAGTCTCCTGCACTACCACTGGTCATCACTGGATGGAGACTCACCCAAATCTAGCTGGCTGGACATACAGGCAGATGCAAATCTCACATTCATTCTAGTGTAGCATGCCCATTAATATTCCCAAGCTATCCTCTCAGCTAGATCCTTGGCTTATCCACTTCTTCCACTGCCCACACACACACACGCGCGCGCACGCGCGCGCGCACACATCAAACACACATCTCTGCCTGGCATTGACTTACAACCAAGCTTATAGGCACTGATGATACAGATAATCAACTATCCACATGCAATAGACACACAACCGTCTCTTCTGATTCGTGCATTCTTTGGATCAATCAAGAACCAGCTTATTAGTTTTATATTTAATATCCCTTGACTGGCAGTGCATGAAAAGGGTAGAATTACAACACAACAGAAGTTATAAGAATGAGAAGTTACAAAATGAGACATACATACAAGCAAACAGTATTAAAATAAAAAGGGATAAAAGTACAGAAAATATAATTAATGCTACTTCTGAAGTTGGATGGAAAATGTGGACACCCCCTCCCCTGTCATTGGACCCCTTGAATGTGACAATTCCTTGGTTTCAGATCTCCATTATTATACTGTGAAGATCAAAAACAGTTGCCACCCACTTAGACCAGCCAATCAGATGGAAGAGGCTGGAGGTTGCATTTTTCACTTGGGTCTTAGGTATCATTTTTTTATTGACCATTTTTGAACCTTCATAACTGTTTCCACTTATGAATTATAGATCCGAAAGATGATTGTTCTGGTTCTAGCTATTGTTCTGCGATACGCAGAGTCCAAACTCCAGCACTCTATGGCTATCAGAACCAGAAATACAATAAAGATACCCAATTATCAGTACTCCTCCATAACATATCATAAAACCCTCATGTGTAGTGTCGGGCAGCCCGCCTTTGTGCCACCACTCTTTCCCTGAAGGTTCTATGATCATATGTTGGACGGGACAAGAGTTATGAGATTTTACCCTTTTTTAGATATTTTCATAATTGAAAAACACAAAGGTGAGGTGACATATTTTACATTTTGGTGATACCCTGGAGACACTTTGTCTGCAAAGTCCAGCAACAACATTCACTGCTATGTGGTCCCCTGCTGTTGAAGCCAATTGAAGCACCACAAATCAACATGTGCTTCAATTGGCACTCTTCAGCTAATATGTTTATGTAAATTGTTAATTAACTTGTAGACTGTATTCAGTAGAAGAACTGAATTGACTTTCAGAATGTTTTACAAGAAGCCAAAAAATATTATATTTCTGTGTCTGCACCACGACAGCAAACGTTATATTTTTTAATTTCTTCTATGTGAATGGGACAAATGTAACAAATGTAAAAGGGTGTTATCCCAATTTGGCTGCAAAAGTTGAAATACATTTTAAGTCTGGAAGAGTGGGTGTAAGATTAGTGGGTGTAAGTGCAGAGGCCCTGGCTTATAACTTGCATTTGGGGCCAGGCGTGTGAAGCTTTGGTACTGTGAACGAAATACCATTCTGTACATATACCGCCATGTTTTACAGCTGTTGCCTTGAGGAAGCTGTTGCCTTAATAAAGAGGATGTCCATTTCCCCAATTCTAGAGTAAATTCTCACATTGCTAATCAGACTACTGGCTTTCTTTTAATATTAAGCTATGGCACTAACATCACCACATGTCTCTATAGTGTGACCCATCAAGTTTTTCAATTGTAAACAGCTGTGATACTTTTATTTTGTAATTTTGTTTTGCTGAGAAGAGAAGAAATGACACTCAGTTGCTCAGCAGGGCAGTGGATTCCCTGATGAACTGCAGGTAATGCTTGTGTACGCATTTGCATTTGTGAACAACTCTTCTAAAGGCTTGCAGGGAACATTGCTTAGAAGAAATCTTAGTCATGGCTGCAGGGAATTTTGAGAAAGTGACTTCCTAATAGATCCTTGTCAAATTAGAAGAATTCACATCATTGCCCACACATAGGAACTTAAGGATTAGTGTCTTACACTTTACTATTTATGAAGGACTTGATCAAACAGTTACAGTAGGTAATTGCATATATAATGATACAAAGGATGATGATGTTACTTTATGTTCATTCTTGGTTTATCTTTTTATAGTCTGCATGTGTTGTTATTGCTATACATGTTTATAGAGGTTTAACATTCATCTCACCTATACACAGAAGCATACTAAATAAAGTGTATTGAAAGCTAAAACTTTGTGTATGTTATTTCATTGCACTATGGATTCTAGAGCGAAATATAGATGTTCATTGACCCCTCATCTACTCAATGCTGCGAAAGC
Source organism: Nanorana parkeri (assembly GCF_000935625.1). Lineage (NCBI taxonomy): Eukaryota > Metazoa > Chordata > Amphibia > Anura > Dicroglossidae > Nanorana > Nanorana parkeri. The sequence continues at coordinate 1,074,295 of NW_017306580.1, forward strand.
TCTGATACCGCAGTATTGGAAGCAGGTTTCTATACCCCTGTTACATCAGTGGTTTGAAAAAATGAACAACATCTGTAATATGGAAGAGATGGTTTTAACGTCTAGAGGACAATATAAAAGGTTTTATAAAATATGCGCAGGGTGGTTTGAAATTTAAGAAGAATACAGATTATGGTTTGGTGATGTCATTGCAACATTAATAATGGTCTTAATATGATGAGGTATATAAATTAAGAGGGGTTGTGTGTTTTTTGTTGTTGTTTGTGTTTGTCATTTATTCAATTGTGCGCCGATAAAATAAGTAAAATAAACAACTTACACAATTCATTGTGAACAGGCCCGGATTTCCCACAAGGCCACCGAGGCCCGGCCTCGGGGCGGCAGCGGTGACCCTAGTGAAGATTTTCAACTGTTTTAATAAATCAGTCCAAATGTGCACAGCCATAGGGTTATAAATTAAACAACTACACACGTTAAAAATTCTGGAAATGCTAAAAGAGAGCAAAGACTTCCCCTTCTACACTTATGAGCCTCTGGCAAGCAAAGCTTTCAAGATCACAGGAATTTCTGGTGCAGTGTCTCCTTGGGGTTCCCCATCACATCATTGTTCTTACCACATATTGGTTTTAGAACAAATATGAAACAGTTACAAAGCTATTCTCATGAAAATACAATGATTCATCATCTTAACCTGCCGAATGCTTTAGATTTATTGTGGCCAATTGGGAATGCAGCATTCAACCTGTTACAAATAGAGTAAATGTTTTATTCTCGAACTGTAAAACAAATGATGGGGAGTGTGTGATGAATGCGTGGCAAATTATTTATACAATGTGCAAAAATGTTATGCAGTGAATATGCTGTTAATCTTTTGTAAATTTAACCATAATTCATGTCCGTTTAATAGTCTGAAGTAGCAGCCCATAAATCTTTTGTTTATAGATTTTTTTAAATCTTACCTTTCAATTTTATTTTTGATTATACATTAATCAAAGCCTGTCCATTCCTAAACTAGAATATTTTTCTCTAACATCAATCATTTGTAACCCCTGTGGTAAAGTAAAGGCTTTTAGTGAACAGTAAGCTCTGAGACCTATGAAATCTTATTGAAAAATAATGAAAATCAGTCACAATGATTTATGAATCCCAAGCTATGTTGATATAAAAATCTAGGATTTAATGTGACGTTTTGTCTAATAAAAAGTGGTCAATGTATAACGGACATCAAGATTCAGACATCAAATTTTCATGAATAGCATACGCATATATTTAAAGTCATAGGTGCAGTATTGATAGGCACTTAAAGACCAATTACAGCTTTTAAAATAAATAATTAAATACATTGCAAACTTTTTCATAAAAGAAAAAATATGCATTTATTTTTATGCATACATTTTTTTGCACAAAAGCCAGTAAAGCATTGCAACTGTGATCAGTAGATCACATTCAGTAACATGGACAGGAGGAAATGTCAGTGTTGAGCATGCTCCATGTTCACATACTCATGCTGATAAATATCTAATTAAGAACAACTCCGGACACTTGACAAACTAAAACCTTGCAGTGGGGCTACTCCTGCACTGCAAGGGTTAAGTGCTCATTTTAGTCTAGTGTCTAAAATAAAAAAAGATATACTCATCTGATCCTGGGACCCTCCGGGCTGCTAGACCGTTTCCTGCAGCTCTGACGGTCTAATGACCCGTGATTCATCATGTCAAATATAATTTATTAGATGTGATGACGCCGAGGGGCATTCCACTGCCGGAAAACAGGAAGAGAGTCCGGTCTAGCAGCCACGGTTGAGTATGTCTTTTTTAAATTTAGACCAAAATGAGCACCTAAGCCTTGCAGTGCTGGGGTAGCCCCACTGCAAGGGTTACTAAGTCATTTGCCCGGAGATGTTCTTTAAATTATTATGTATTTCTGTATTCTGACACGGAGCGATGTCAGAATAGAGAAGAAAAAAAAAAAAGTCCCATTCAAAAGCATTGGGACATTACTATTGGCTATTTCTATTGCAATAGCCAATAGTAAACTAGCATTGTACCCGCCCTCTTTTGCAGTTCCCCACCAGGTCCACCAGCAGAGGGCGGGAACAATGCTAGTTTACTATTGGCTATTAGTGTTTTACCCTCACCAATTGTTTTTGGATATCCCATCACTTTCTATCTCAATGGCAATGGTCAGCAGGAACTGTACAAGAACTGAACCAAAAAGGAACTGTACAAGGGCTCTAACTAGACATCGAAATTCGGACGAATTTTCGTAAATTCGGACATTCGGATGTATCCGAATTCCGAATAACAGACATAACGAATGCAAACGAATCCGAATTTCCATTTCCGAAATTCGGTAGCGTTCGCACGAACGTTCGTTTCGTTTTCTGTTCGTATTCGTTTCTTATTCGTTTCGTTCGTTGGAGCAAAGTGACATTAGAGAAGGAGAAAAATATTTTTTCCCCCTCAAATGTCACTTTTGCTGCAAACGAACGAAACGAATAAGAAACGAATAAGAAACGAATAAGAACAGAAAACGAAACGAACGTTCGTGCGAACGCTACCGAATTTCGTCCGAATCCGAATTCCGAATCCGAATTGACTTTCACACCCGAATCCCGAAAAACGAAATAACACAAATCCGAATTTAAAATGAAACGAAACAAATTTTTTGGCAGTGCACATGTCTAGCTCTAACCCTCCGCAGGACCAAAACAATGTCTATATATTTCTCTTTAAAAAAAGATAACAATGGTCCCTTTAATATTTATCTTCATGGCAAAACCTGCTTCTCTTGGATCCCACTGCTGACCAAGTAAATAGCTTAGTTTTTTGTCATGTCAAAATTGGCTGAAACCTCTGATCCAGCAATCCATGAAAGCTGGTCATATGACCAAAGACTAGGCATTTGGTCACATATTCTCTGCTGAGGGGGAGGATCAGGAAATCTGAATTCCTTCCCTTCAGCAGAGATCCCATGATGAAATATTGATGCATTGGATTCTGACCAACAGCTTCTGCAGCAAAATTAAGTATTTCAGAAGAGTGATGGTGAAAGGATAAGGCATAGTAGTAGCATCATTATTTCATAATTAACTAAAATACCTTCAGGCATTTTTATCTGAATATACTGAAATCTCAGCCTTTTACAGGAGTAGCATTTAAAATAGCATTCAATTCAGCCTTTTACTTCTCATTCAGTAGATATTAATGTACACTGCACTGCTGCACTAACTGTGGGGCCATCCAAAGGGGCACAAGTATTTCAAGAGTAACATTTATTCCCTTTCCTCTGGGTAAGGCTATTGATCAGGAAACCAGGTTTCTCCTATGTAGACCGTGCAGAGACATGACTTTAGAAATCAAAGCGAGCCAATTAAATGAAAATATATCATACGCAGTGATGCCCTTTGCTTAATCTAATTCAGTGGCCTTGGCCTCAGGATTGATGGCACATTCATTGATGGTGATAACATGGCTGTGTTGCTTTAATGGTCTTATCACAGAAGCTGTATATTAGGGGTCCAATTTGTTAAGGCTCCACAGACATCAAGAAAAAAAGAAAATGTTGGGGACATTATTATGGGAAGCCTTAACACAAATCCATGAAAAGTATTCATGCCTGGATTTAAAGTGACATTAAACCCTCAGATTTTTTAACATAAACCAATACTGTAATGTGCGCCTTACTGTAATCCATGGTTGTTTCCCTTCTCTTTGCTGCTCTTCCTTTTAAATCCTCATGTCTTCTCATGCTCTGCAGAACTTCTGTTTTGCAGCAGACTGCCTTGTATCAGGAATGGATACATGGTGTCTGTGTATAGGCTTGTAACCTGAGCCAGCACTACAGGAAGAGGCCCTGAGCTGAAAAGGGAAGTTCTCCACAAGCATGAGAAGACATGAGGATTTAAAAGGAAGAGCAGCAAAGAGAAGGGAAACTACCATGGATTACAGTAAGGCACACATTACAGTATTGGTTTATGTTAATAAATCTGAGGGTTTAATGTCCCTTTAAGTGTTTTCTTTACAAATAACCTATTTATTTAGTTGGTTGTATTCTTTTATTGCTGAGGCTGGAAACAAATCAAATTCTATCCTGGGGTCTCTGCCTGCATTCTAATGAGAAGAGAATACTAGAGTAAAAATAACATGACATAAAATGGCATTGAGGTCTGTGAGCAATGTGATGGTTAAATAGAGTGACAGAGTAAGATAGACAGAACTGGTTAAATAGGTACGCCCAATACCACTTACGAGAGGACATGCTGGATGTCTTTATCATGTCACAATCATATTTGCTATTACATGGGGAGCTTTTTCTATAAGGAACTATCGGGTCTATTCACTAAGCTGCCGAGGGCAGCCAAGTGAACAACCGACCCCAAGTGAAGTGATCCGAACACTGTTCGGCTATTCACTTCAGGCTGGTACGGCTGAATTAAGCCGTACATCGGCTTGCTTCACATGGCTTCGGGTCGGCCGAACATGCTGAGCATGATGGAGATCAGTGTGCCTGGTTAGCTGGTAACCAGGGACGCTGATCTCTCTGCAAGTGGCCGGAGCTAGCCGTAAGATCACGGCTGACTCCGCCCAGCTGTCAGAAGCAGGCTGTCGGCCGGCCAATGGCCGGCTGCTCGGCCAGCTTCGGCTTTCAGCGTGGCACAGACGAGCCAATGCATATGCGTTCGGCTCGTCTGAGCTGCTTGGCCACGTTCGGGAGCTGTACGGGCTATTGTGAATGGCCCGTACAGCACCCCTTCGGTTCTACTGAACCGAAGGGGTACTGGTGCCAAAGCTAGCCAAAGGATCGGCTGAAGCTATGGCTAGATCCTTCGGCAGCTTCGTGAATAGACCCCTATGTGTTTCTTCCCTTTATGGTTGCCAGTGCATCTGCTTTTGACCTTGAGTAAAAAGACCCAATGCTGCTGTACTTTCTGATTTCCTTGCATAGTGGGGATTGGCGTGCTCTGGGCGAGCAAAGACTTCAACATTATTTTGGACTAACGTTGCCTGCTTTCCATTTAACACTATGCAGAACATGATAAAAGTACATGTGTTATGAGATTCCGGGTGCTGGGGAGAAGTGATTCATTCAGTAACAACCACTCAGTGTTGGAGCTATTGGTGGACTGCAGGAACCCTTGAGCTTCTCTTACTGTCATACATCTGCACATCTACAAATACAAGAGGCAGTGACCCAAGATGTAGTCAATCATTATGTTGCACCTCCTGTTAATATTACATGCCAAGAACATCAGAAAACCCAAACCCTACAGTGTGCTATACCAATCCCCTTGCCCCTAAAGCCTTCCCCTGCCATTTTTCCTGTGGTACTCTGGTCATTATACTGAAGCCATGACTCCTTCCTCCTTCTCTTGTTACTGAAAGTGGTAAGTGGTGCTTACAACTGGACAGAGCAGTGCTCACATAATGATGTGAAGACAGGAGTAGCATGAGCCCAGGCTGGAGTGATGATGTTCCCTCGGAGGGGTGTGTCCGTTACAGCCTGGGATCACAGGTAATGATTTGGATGATAGAGGGTTGCAGGGCATTTAGTCAACCAGTGGTCAGTTCAACCCAGAAGACTAAGGAGAGCACCTGAGCGGAGATATTGTAGCTCATGCTGATTTATCATTTTTACACCTGCTGGGCCACTGTTTTACTTTTTCTGAAAGGTGCACTTAGGCTGTAAATGTAATGTCAAGACAAATGGTACAAAAGGCTTCATTTTCATCATATACATAGGGGACAAGTATAGGAACTGTCACTACTGCTATCTGCACCTTTGGGTGATGATGTCACCATAATGGAGCTATGATATTGTCATTGTGTTGGAAGGGCCCACATGTGTGCTTCGTTCTTACTCCCAGTAGCTATTCAAGTCCTTGTCAAGCACAGTATCATGTACAGAGGTCCCTGATCCACTAACATCATTGGGGGTGGCAGACTTGAGCACCTGTTAGCTTTGCAGATAAAGGCAATGACTGCACCACTAGGCTCAATCTGCATCTCATCTCCTGCTTTAAAAATCAACCATAAACATCTTCACTTCTACTAAATTCTTGCAAAATAATACACGTACCCCTCCTGCTCTTTTATACAAGCTTGTATTTCAGGTTTATTGTTTTTTTAAGAATATTCTTAATGATGTTTTCTACATTTAGGGAATCCGGAGGGCTTGGCAGCGAAAGGGTTAATTGCATTGTGTGGAATTAGGTAATGTCTCTGCAGACTTTAGTTTTATACTGAGATGGTATGAACGTTTGTATTATGAAACTGGACATACTGGGATTGATTTATTTTAGCAAAGTGAATAGTCACTGAGCTTATTAAATAAGGTGACGTTGTGTTCACTTTAATCATCCAATCACATGCAAGAAAAAAACCCACCTTTACATTTCTCTTGCACATGATTAAGTATTTAAGTAAATACAGATTTATTTTATTTACTAATCTCAGTGAACATTCAGTTTCTTAAGTGAACAGTCTCTTTTAATAAAATAGTCCATTGACTTTTAATCCTTCCTAACTATCCAAAACTAAAACTAAAAAAGGGGGGTCATACCCTTTATCATGTGCAAATCATTCACTAGATCCCCCACTTGAAATGGTTCTACTGTCTGGCAGCTCAATGTTGTTCCTGACCTATCCACATTTAAAAAAAAAAAAAAAAGGTTCACCATTTAAGCCTGAAGTTATAGTAGCATACAAATTATGAGTACAGTTATATAACAAAATACTGGACTGTAAATGCCCCTATAAAATTATATATAATACAGATATACACAAATATATATAAATAATGAACAATGTGAAAAATAACTAAATAATATCAATAATAGCAGTGTAATTAATTAATGAAAAGTCCATCCACCATATCAGTGTCCATCATAATTTCCCATAGGTGCTGCAAGTCATACTTCCAAATCCAGTGACAACTGTTGATTAATCCAAAATAGCCAACTACACTCAACAGATGACAAGTGACCTCTTAGACCTTATGCACATGGGCAGAAAAAACACTGCTTTTAGAGCCTCTGAACGCAGCTTTATTTTATCCAACATGCCCATGCATATTATGACACTTGGGACCCTATTTTACAGCAAAATTCAGGAGCATAAAGAAAATACCCCAAACCTGCATTCAGGGAGGAGCTTACTGGCATAAATTATGTATATACGCATGAATATCTTGTAAATTCATTCTGTTGGCTAAAATAAATGAACATTCTGACAAAAAGATCCAGCTTAAATGGGAGTATTTTAATACGCTCATGTGCATAAGATGAATTAATAAGGTCTAAACTGGATTATGTAACACAGTATGCCAAGGTGCAGATATCCTTTCTCCTTAACGGGTCCAAAGCAACTCCATCATAAAAAGTACAGAGAGAAAAGAATCAGGGTGTAAAATTGTATTGGTTTATTCAAACAATTTATTTAAACAAATCCACTTACTCACCAAAAGAGAGCTCCAACCCCTACTAGGAAGCATCAAGATGAGCTGAGGGCTTCTTGTTACCATCCATGCGAACGTTTGTGCGTAGTGATGTCATAGTGCTTTTCCCTGTCCAATGAGTTTCATCTCTATGGACTAATGCAGATTCTAGCCACACTCCTTACAGCTATCTGACCAATAGTGATAGGTTAAGTGCTCAAATCGACCACTGCGGATGGTGCCGTGCAGAGTAATGTCACATAGGTCAAGGTGCCAATGTTTCGGGGCCGCACAGGGTCCCTTCCTTAGGGCAACACAGTAATGTCATCAGGAACAGTCTGTTAAGACGTAGATGACGTCTGTAGGTGCCAAACACTTTGGGCATGGCAAAGCACTGTAACGGCACTACAGACTAATGAACATTCGCATGTACAGTTATTAATTAATTTATAGCACTGTTAATTATTTATATGTATGTGTGTATTTCTTTTTGTATCATATATTATTTTATGGGAGTTTTTGTAGAACTGCATTTTGATATACAGTATAACTATGTGAACATTTTGGAAACATTAAAATAGCATCTTTATCTCACACACATTTTTTAGGGTTAGGTAAAGAGCAGAACTCACTTGTCAATTAGGAGTACAGCTCTTTCCACCTTGCGGCAAGATAGAATTGCCACCTCTGATATTATTGTGCATCTAAGGCAGAAATCCTAAGACCTTGAACTTTGCTGTTATGGCAAAATATCCAATTTCCAGCTTTGGGGCATTTCAAATGATATGTTGGCTTTTTATGCATGTCCATTGTGTATATTCTTCTAAAATGAGATTTAGTTTGCTTAAATAGACTGCAATACATAATAAACAAAGTATATAAGTGACTTAGAGGAAACCCAATGTCAAAAATGTTTGCTTTCTCCACAAGATGTGAAAGAGGAACACCTTCCAGCACAATGTATTCAGTCAATGGATACACTCCTGATATGTCTGCAGTTATGTGAACCATTAGGAATTTATATGGCAAAAATGATTGGTAAAACCCAGAATTGTTTTTTTTTAACTTTTCCTTTATCCTGACATTTTGAAATAGCATACAAGATAATTATGAGATAAGATGAAGGTTTTAGTGCAGGATAACACTTGTGGTAGTTAAATTGAGCCTTTTATATATATTTATCTGTACGTAAGACCAAAAAGAGGAACTGAGGAGGAAAGAGGGCCAGAGGTATTTGGTTCTAAATGAGGGACATTTGGGAGGTATACAATAGGTACATGTACTATTCATTGGCCATGTATCTTTATGACCATTATTCTGTTAAAGTTTGGAAATCACCAAGTCATAAAGGGATCTCGGTAGTAGTAGATATTAGTGCAAAAGGTCAAATGTATCTCAATTCTGTGTCCTCAGAGAGGGGCTGTTAATGTTTATTCATAAGTCTAGTACTATCCGTGTGTTCAGTACAGCAATAAACCTTGGAGTCTCATCTATATTCTGCTTCTCCTTAGGAGTGGCCCTGCTGTGAATCATATCATCACGGATTTAACCTCTCTTTCTTTTATATGCAGCACTCAGATGTTTTTGCCGGTATCCTCATTTATATAACCTCATTTGTCTTTTTTTTTTAAATTTGTTTGAAAGGCAAATGTGTCAAAATAATTGCAGTTTCCATGAATATGGATTGACTAGTCCACAGGGATTTCCCTGATGGGGGACCCATGATTGTGGCTCTTTCCATGCAAGATATGAGTGGACAAACCTGATTTATTACACTTTAAGGCACTGTGAAGAGAACTGAACCTGTGTCCATGTCATACAGCTAGTCATTTACAGGTACGCGATTGAATGTTTGAAGTGACACGGGGATGCTCCACACTGTACTAAACCATGACTAGTATACGTCATTCTAAAATGAATTCTGGGAAATAATGTCATATCATGGGCACAGCGAGCATGTTTCAGGTGAAATGCTTCCCTAGCATTTATGCTTTATGTCCCCTTCAACACAAAAAGAAAAAAATACTGAGTTGATCACGGTCTTCTCTTATTGTCTCTAGTGCCATAAGCACTTAATGAACCATTTTCAAAGAAACTCATAGGCTTTGAATCTTTAGTTTCATAAGTCAGTAAAGGCAATTTTTTTCCAATGTTCTCCTACATAACAGGCTAGAGAACAAGGCCTCCCCATGGGGCTATGCTGCTGTTTATATCTCTCTCATATATCACATGGATGTTGAGAGAGAGAGAGAATAAAAGTATAATCCTTGTTATCTTTCCACACAGACCTTGAATCCTCATTGAGAGATGTAATTTTACAATGTAGTTGCAAGGAATAAAGTGTTCTGTCAATTAACATTATTTCATCACCATTTAGAAGTGAACATAGGGAGGATCAGCTATTTAAAGCTGAACTCCAGGATGAGCAAATATTGTCTTCCAGACCTGTGCAGTAATCCAGTATTAAACTTTGCCTCTGTGCAGAAGCTTCCTGTAATAAAGACCAGTCACTGCTGCTCTCCCCCCTTTAGCAGGGTGGCTGGTCTTGTTTGCGCCCCCTCCTGTAGAATAAAAGTATAATCGTTGTTATCTTTCCACACAGACCTTGAATCCTCATTGAGAGATGTAATTTTACAATGTATTTGCAAGGAATAAAGTGTTCTGTCAATTAACATTATTTCATCACCATTTAAAAGTGAACATAGGGAGGATCAGCTATTTAAAGCTGAACTCCAGGATGAGCAAATATTGTCTTCCAGACCTGTGCAGTAATCCAGTATTAAACTTTGCCTCTGTGCAGAAGCTTCCTGTAATAAAGACCAGTCACTGCTGCTCTCCCCCCTTTAGCAGGGTGGCTGGTCTTGTTTGCGCCCCCTCCTGTAGTTTTCTGCAGGCAGTCTGTAGTGGGCGGGGCCTGTTGGGTCCCTCCCAGAGCTCTGCTCTCTGCACAGGCTATGCGCAGCACAGTGATGATGTTACTGCTACTTAATAACTGGGTTTGCAAAGGCATTTGGTGTACACAAAGTGGATTTTTATCCTTTGTGTTTATTGAGTAATACATTTAAGTCCCCATTCACACATCACAAAACTTTAGCAATCAGCCATTTAGGACTCCCTGTATATATGGTAGAATAGTGTATTTATACCTGTTAAAAAAAAAAAAAAAAGAATAGTGTACAGAACAAATTCAGGTACTTATAATGCTTGCATTTAAAAAAAATACTTTTAAGGATGAACTGCATTCATTTGTGTTTTTTACATCTGCCTGGAGTTCAACTTTAAGGACCCATTTAGAACTATCCAGTCTGATGCAGTGAGTCAACTTTAATGCACTTTATGTTTTGTATAAACACTTAACTGTGTGTTATGTTGTGTCTTAATGTGCATTAAGTTAAGGTCCCCCTATTTAAATGGGGTGCCAAAGCACCACAACGTACCTAAAATTAGATCTGGAACATTTTTTCTGACACAGTGCACCACAAAGCGCACTAGTGCCTTAAAGTGGGTTATTTACCTGCAACACAGGTAAATCACATTTGCACTGGTTTAGTGCATTGGGATGCAATTCAAAAGTAAATTCTCATCTGTTGCAATATAACAAAGCTCTAACAATCCCTAGATAGCAGCTGTGAAAATGCAATGTAAAAATCCACATTACCTTCAAAAGTCTGATTTCCAGTCTGTGTATAGTCTGACTGGCTACAATGAGGTCAACCAGTAGAAAAAAACAGAGTAATTGAGCCAAAGGGGTAAGAAGGGATGAAAGAAGGTAAAGTGAAACCTGTTAAAATCGAACACTGATATTTCACATCTGCTATTTAGTGATTGCTAGAGAACTGTGACATGTGAAAGGAAGCAGCATCCTATGCACAGGTACTGGATAGAAAGAGGAATGCACAGTGGGTGAAAAAAATGGCATGTAGTTCAGATATGAAGTTTGCAATTGCACAGCTCAACAAACTAAGTAGACAGACCAAATAAAGGACCAGCGGAGGAAGGGTTCAAGAAAATCAGACACGCAAAAACAATTACATGTCTGCTAGAGGAAGATGACCAGCTAATTCACATAATAACAGAGAGTACAGCTAAAGGTATGTGGACTGCATTACAAAAACTGCATGAGTGTTCAAACCTAAAGAGTAAGCTATATCTGTTCACAAGCTATATAAGATGAAGCTAGAAAAAGGCCAGGAAATGCGTGAACGTGTGAATGCCATGCTGGAAATCATAGAACAACTACATGCAATCGGAGAGGAAATTAAAAATTAACTACGTGGTGGCATTACTGCTATGCAGCCTTCCAGAATCATACAGTACCCTTATTAACACTCTAGAAACCAGACACTAGCAGGAACTAACACTAGAATACACCAAAGGAAAATGAATCAGTCAATATGACAGAAGGAAAGAAAATATGCATAATGAAGAAAACGAGAAAGACCTTAAAGTGCATTAGAGCACAAAACAAAACAAAGAAAGCAGAGCATGCTTTTGTTGTAAAAAGACAGTTCAACCTGGAAAGCTGAGCAGCGAAAGCGAGAGTCACCTACAAGAGAAAGAGCTAAGACAGCCACTCATATTCCACACAACAAATGTATCCTTCTATGGCACAGACAACTAGGGGGCACCAAAACTCAGAAGCCATACAAGACATTATAAAGAGAGGCTTATCAGAATATATAACCATACTGCCCTGCCAAATGCTCATGACATGCAAATGCTGCATGAAAGCAAAGGCCATTCATACCCCACTTCCACAGGCCACCCAAAGAAAGACGATTTGGACGACATGGAGCTCATACACAGTGATGTGTGCAGAGCAATGAAAACTCCCACATCAGGTAGGAACATATATCTACTGACTTTCATTGATGATTATTCCAGGTACACAACAACTTATCTGATGAAGCGCAAGAATGAAACATCAGAAAAACTTCAAGAGTTTGTAGCCATGTCCAGAAACAAATTCCAACTGAAACCAGGAATTGTATGCACCGACAATGGAGTGGAATACATCAGTAAGGAATTTGAGTCATATCTGAAGAAACAAGGTACAGTACACCAGACAACCACACCATACACTCCTGAACAAAATCGTGTAGCAGAGTGAAAAAATTGCACTCATAGAAATGACCAGATGTATGCTGACGGATGCCAACCTACCTAAGAAGAGGTGCTGGGGAGAAGCAGTCATGACTGCAACATACCAACAAAACAGTCTACCTTCAAAAGCCATTGAAAGCACCCCATTTGAAATGTGTCATGGATCAAAACCTAGCCTAGGGCACATCAATGTGTTTGGATGTAAAGCTTACACAGCCATTTAAGTTATTCTGGTGGGCTATAGTGAACAAAGAAAGGGATATAGAATCTTTAACCCAAAGACTGACAAAATGACCATAAGCCCCAATGTTTATTTCCATGAGAACCCATAACCAGAAACAATGATCCCAGGAAGTCATGAAGGGAATTCGCCCAGTGAACAAGCAAAAGAAGGTGAACAAAGTAAAGCCGCACAGGAGTCAGAACAAGAGGTGGAACTCACAATGGATAAGACAAGTTCCATATAAATTCTGCTGAACAACCTGAAACTAGAAGATCCACTAGGGCAGTGCTCCCCAACCTTTTTATCGCCGCGGACCGGTCAACGTTTGATAATTTTACCGCGGCCCGAGTAGGACTCATGGTATTGTCTGTTAAAAGTTACATGTTTCTTTGATGTTTAAGGCCCTTCTTCTGTCTCTTAACTGGGCCTTTTCTTTTTCCCAAGGAAACTTTCTAACGACGTCTGTTTTGTACTCATTTTTGCTAATTTGTGGGTTAAATTTGAGCAAACACAATATACACGTACACCAAGCACTGTTAAACATGAGAAAGTACCGGTTAACAGAGAGAAGAGTGACACACACCTTCTCTTTACCAAAGCTACAATGCCACTGCTGCTTGCAGCCGCTCAGGTCCAGACGTCACCTAAAACCGCCCCGATATCACGATATTTTATTGGCGGTATTGGTGCGGCTTTAGGTGACGTCTCTCAGCTCCCGGTTAACCTCTCGTCCTGGAAAGTCGGACAAACCCGAGAGAAATACACCACAGTAAATAAAATGGAAATAATTTAATGTTCCTAGGGCGGCTCGGTACCATTTGATCCACAGACCGGTACCGGTCCGCAGGCCCGGGGGTTGGGGACCACTGCACTAGGGCAACAAAGGGATTATTACACTGCAAGCTGTCATATACCGCTAAGACACATAGCATAGTTGAAACAACATCATGGGAAAACCTAGAAAAAAATGACCAACATGAGAAGCCAATCAATGAAGAAAGGCAGCGGAGGAAGAAATTACTGCACATGCACTCACCAAGCCATTGCCAAAAGATTGTCACAGTTTCCTTCGATAAAAGCTAAACGTATATGCTGTTGAGAAAAGGGTGATGTAAATGCAACAGTGTATGATGATATGTACTGATATGTCTTTTGAGCTGTAGATGGCGCTGTAGTGCAATGTTAGTCTAGCAAGCTAAACTCAATTCAGCATTCCTCAAGATCTCAGTGCTTCATCTATACACATAACCAAAAGTCCGCAGAGCAAGAGATAAGGGTATATCTTCTAATTGTTCCAGCGTCAACTGTCTAAAAGGGAAATTCCTCTCCATTTGGAAGATTTCCACTAATGTTCTATTGCATTTCTGAGACAGACATGAAAGAGAAATCTCCTCAATGATACACAGGACAGCAAAAAAAATAACCTGACCGGGGTTTAACCCTTCCCTCCTCTCTACAAAAAAAGAAAATAAGTATTGACTATCCATATACTTTTAATAGTACACTTTAGTGGTAGCTAGAAAAAAAACAATTTACAAATTGAATCGCATATTATTTAACATGTTAATGCAAAGTCCAATTTCTAAATATAATCTTTAACATGTTCTAACGTCCCAGCATATACTCTGCTGTTATAACATCAGCATTGTAATAGGAATACATACTGGAGTTGTTTTTGATAATGCAATCAAACCTTACTTTGATTTGAGAAAATCCATTTTATGTAGTGGCTTTGCTTCCATGAAGGACCTTGTTCAGACACTTCCTGTTGGTGATTACACTCTGTACCTGCCTCCCAATTGTGCTATTACATTGTCATCCTGTCACATTGATCTGTAATGGCGTCTATAAATGGATGTTTCTACACAAATTATGCAGACATGGTCCACTGTTGTCATCATCAGGTAACCCTCCCTGAGAAATGGCATGGAGCCTTCGCTGGAGTGCATGTGGACAGAAAGTGGCTGTAAAGAAGCTGCTGGAGATCAGCAAAAGGATGAAGAAATGATGAAATGGCAGTTATTTTTGATTCATCTAAATGGCAGTTATTGATACACATGACTTTAAATGTAATTTATTTAGAGCTTTCATCTCCTTAACCTCTTCCCGGCCAGCCATGGTAGCCCCGGCCTGTTAGCCCCGCCCACACGCACGTGCGAGCGGGAAACTGTCATAATGTAAAAACAGGCAGCAATGCCTGTTTACATACAAGTGATCCGCCGGCTATAGAGCCGACGGATCGCTTGTATGAGAGCATGTGACCTCTCCTGTGACAGTGCTCAAGCCTAGGAGCCAATCACTAAGCCTGAGCACTGTCACATGACTGAGGGAGTGACATTACCTGTAGCTGTGACAGAGCAAGGAGCAGCCAGAGAGATCAGACAAGGTCCCTTGGCAGAGGCACTGCCACTTTGTCCTGCATGGATTAGAGTTTGTTACTATGTTGTTTTTCTTATTGTGCTCCATTATTTTGCCTAACATTAATGTCTGTTTTGATTTCAGGCATTTAGATGGCTGCCCGGTGAAAGTCTACTTGAAGCATTTTTGTGAAGTACATCAACATGAACATTGACAGCAGTCCTTTATATGCAAGAAGCAAAAGTGTAAGTAGAATATTCTTGCTATTGTCTATAACACTTCTTATGGTTCAAGGCTGCTGCCCATATTTTACATTCTGTTATTCTCAGATGGTGAAATGATGTATACAAAGAACACGATGCATTAAGCAATGCTTTCATTGCTCTGGTGGATAGCAATAGAGGAAAAGTTATGTGATACAACATAATGGCACATGATTGTTACTTTACACTTTTATATTATATAGCTGTGGAGAAGTGATTTAGTGGATAATAGCGATGGTCTGGGAATAAAAAGCCCCTCTGGCATTTAATGATGGGACTTGGTTTATCTAGATATAGCAAAAGAATTTAGTATTAATGTTGCAGAATCCAGTTATAAAACATACCTAGACTACTCTGAACATCGTTGTTCTATAAAACCTTGCTGCATATGGCAGACTGCAAAAGGTCTCAAACAGAATATCCCTATTGGTAAATGTCAACACTGCCAGGATGCCAATCCAGACTTCTGACTATGTATCAATAATAATACAAGACTTATTGAAGGGATACAGTTGTGGGTTCAGAAAATGGAAGGCTGGGTGCATTACTAGGGCTCTAGTTGCCTTGACTTATCTTTTACAGATATAACCCAAAAGATAAGTCAAGGCAACTGGACTGTATTTTTCTTGAAATCGTTTCACTGGTCATCCAACCAGCTTTCTCAATTCAGAACTTGTACAAAAAATTATCTGGGAATAAATATACTAGGTGGGTTGTCAGCAGAAGAAAGGAGGTCCTGATTCCACTTTTTAGAGCTTTAGTTCGACCCCATTTCTGAGGTTACTAGAAACGGTTACTCAGGGAACACTATTGGTAAGAAACATCTATCTCTATCTCTATTCTCCCTCTCTATTCTCCCTCTCTATTCTCTATTTCTATTCTCTATTTCTATTCTCTATTTCTATTCTCTATTCTCTATCTCTATCCTATATCTCTACACACAGAATGTAAATTTACAAATTTACCAAACATTATGAGGGTTATTAACTATTGAGCCGAAGGATACAGCCGTAGCTTGAGCTGATCCTTTGGCTCTCTTCAGCTGCCAGAGCCCTTCGGTTCAATCGAACAAAAGGCCTGCTGTACGGGCTATTTACAATAGCCTGTACAGCAGCCGAAGGCAGCCGAGCGGCTTAGCCAAGCCGAAGGCATATGCTCAGCCAAATCGGGGCAAATGACAGCTGGGTGGAGCCAGCCGTGATCTCACGACTCGCTCCGCCCAGTTGCAATGACAGGTCATCGTCCTGGGGACACTGATCTGTCATTAAACAACAACTGGGCGGAGCTGGTCGTGACGTCATGGCCGGCTCCACCCAGTTGTTGTTCATTGGCCACGACCTGCTAGAAGACTCTAGCAGGTGTCGGCCAATAGGAAACAGTTGGGCAGAGCTAGCCATCACTGCTAGCTCCGCACAATTGGTTTTCTTTTTTTTAAATTATTTTTTTCCTTTTAAAATATCTTTTTCTTTTAATTTGGACTATTTGTTTAAATTTTTTAAATATTTTTTCAACCTTTCCCCCCAGCCCAGCCATACTGAGCCGGAATAAATAGCCAAACGTAGTTCGACTCTGTTCACTTCCGCTCCGTTATTCATTTGGCTGCCTTTGGCAGCTTAGTGAATAACCCTTTAGGTTTCTAAAAAGGAGTTGGTTTCACCAATTACTAAGTTAAACAGTGAGTTTTCCCACAATGAGGTACACAGCTGTTGTTTGTTTTCAATTGGCCTTCCATTGTTTTGCTCAAGTTTTCTGCAAATATCATACTCAAAGCTGGTAAAAAATAGCCTTACCTTTTAGCATAACTTTAACCAGGGATAGTATTCATGGTACTGTGCTACCATCTAGAGTTGGAAAATGAGAGATACACCCACCATAGAATCTGATGCAGATGTAAAGTCAGCACCCACAGGTGGGCTACCAACTTTTCTAAATAAAAAAACACAGCCCAGTTCAATAGTGGGGACTTCACTGGGGAACTGGACTGGAGGAACGTATTTGACCGGGGAACCAGAAGGATAATACTAAAGCTACACTTCAAGAGAGAATGCAACCAGAAACCACTTTCCTAAGAACGTGTAATAGCCAAGAAGTTTTGTTGCATAAAAAAATTGCATGTGCTAGAAGTGATATAGATAGCATGTGCTTGTGTGTATATCTATGCAATTGTAGCAGCCTATATGTTTTATATTGCTTTTACTTGTAACTAAGTAGTTTGTGTATGTAGCGTTGATGTATAGTAAAAGTAGTTAATACTACTACTGGGTCAGTTTCCTTGGCTTTACTACAAGAAACAGATACACAAATTGCTGTATAAGTATTCAAACCAAAACACTGGGGGCTCATGGCCAGGATAAGCAAAACAGCACAGTACATACAGGGTTAATTATGGCAAACCCAGCCCCTTCAAACAGGGAGAACTAAACAGGATTTTTCAATCCTGGAGTTTTCTGGAAAAAAAAGCATCTATAAAAGGTAAGCCACAATTTTTTTTTGAATGGGAACATGTAACATATACAAAAATAGTTGCTACTATCCCAATTTGGTTTCAAAAGTGCAAGTACACTTTAAATGGAATTAAAGTATATGTATGAACCGAAACATTTACTTAAGCAATAATGTCAAAAGTGTTTTATTTCAATAGTATTAAATGGGACACTTTTATTAAATACCTGGTGATCCAGATGCAAAGGTCCTTGTCCATCACTTTCTATTAAAGGGGAACAAGGCTCTGTGGTCTTCCAACAGTTCTTTTTGTCTTGTGACCCTGTTACATACTCTCCCTGTGGAGAGTACAAGCAGTCATGCCAACCCCAATTTTATCTTTCTTAACAAAATTGGACTTTAGGTGGGGAAGCCTATGTACATAGTGAGCAACTATGGTTATTATTATTATTATACAGGATTTATATAGCGCTAACTGTTTGCGCAGCGCTTTACAATATAAGGAAGACATTACAGTTACAATACAATACAAGATGGTAAGGAGGGCCCTGCCCTTGAGGGCTTACAATCTGAAAGAGGAGGGGGAAATGATACATAAGGAGGGAGCTGTGTGGGAATGAATTATTTGAGAATGTGAAGGTTCAGTGGTTAGGTCGAGGTGGGATAGGCTTCCCTGAAGAGATGAGTCTTTAGGGAAGGCCTAAAGGCAGTCAAGGTGGGAGATAGACGGACAGGTTGGGGTAAAGAGTTCCAGAGGATGGGAG
This sequence comes from Nanorana parkeri, assembly GCF_000935625.1. Taxonomy (NCBI): domain Eukaryota; kingdom Metazoa; phylum Chordata; class Amphibia; order Anura; family Dicroglossidae; genus Nanorana; species Nanorana parkeri. The sequence goes on from NW_017306580.1 coordinate 1,092,882, forward strand.
AGACTCTAGAAAAGTCCTGGAGGTGAGTATTGGAGGAGTGGACAAGGGAGCTGGAAAGCAGGAGGTCAATAGATGAGCGGAGGGGACGGTTAGGGTAAAACTTTGAGACAAGGTCTGAGATATATCCGGGGGCAGAGTTGTGGATGGCTTTATACGTGATTGTTAATATTTTGAATTTTATCCTCTCGGCGAGTGGAAGCCAGTGTAGGGATTGGCAGAGGGGGGATGCAGACACTGAGCGGTTGGTAAGGTGAATGAGTCTGGCAGCTGCATTCATGATAGACTGAAGGGGGGATAGCCTGTGTAGTGGAAGGCCAATGAGGAGGGAGTTACAATAGTCAATGGTTGCTCTCATGTTCATACACAATTATGAGCTATATATAGAAGCAATTAAAATAATACTATATTATTTACATTAGGCTGACCTCATCGATATACATATCTTTTATTTTTATTTTTTTTACAAAGGCACTCCCTTTATAACACTTCAGCATACCAATGCTTTTCCATTTTTGTAAATTTTTTTGCCTCAGTCTGTTCCAACCCTATTAATACATTGACACTATATAGCTGCCTGCTTCTTTGAGGTTTTCTCCACTGTGCTTCCAAACTGCACTATATAAAGACACCTTTGATTTGTAGTGAGAAGGGCTAATGATATCCATCTGAATCATCTGTATGGCAGGTCGAGGTTGACCACACCATTCTAGTTTTATATCCAGCGTATCTTCTAACTTCACGTATCTTTCTATTAATTTTACTTAGTTTTATGCAGGTCTTCGAATTCCCCATTGATCCCAAGTATAATTTTTATCTTACACTCAGGAATTTCATTGTTTCTTGCCATTCTCAAGTTTTAACCTGATCGAGAGAAGATTGTTATATTCAAGGGGCAGAAATACTGTCTGCCAAAGTTCACAAAACTGCTAGAGGGACTATAAACAAAGGATGTCTAATGTGGAATTCCACGGCCTGTTTCTATCTCCTGAAGATTATTCTATACTGCAATGCTAAGTAAACATGGACAATACACTCATTAAAAGGAACACTATCACACATGTTGTATTCTGGCAATAAATCAATTTTTTATTTAACATGCCTTTATTTTCATTTTTATTTACATTTACGTGCAGCTGTCATGCAAAAGTGCCGAATCTGAATGTTTGATAACGAAATTCGGATACATCCAAATGTAATTCGGAAATGAAACCACAAGCTGGAGAGCTGTAATTTACCGCTCTCTGACTTCTCTGCACTTGTATCGCAAATGAAAGCAAAGTAACACAATATTGTTACAAAATGTAACTAAAGAAAGAAGCTGAGAGATCTGTGTTATTCTCTAACAGTTTCTGCTTCTTTGAGGACATTTCATTCCAGATGTAAAGAATCTGACAGTTGTTTCAGAATACAGTAAAGTGCTTAACTGTTCACAGAAATAATAATTACAAAAAAACTGTGTGGGGTCCCCCCCCCCAATTCCTACCAGACCATTTAGGTCTGGTAGGAATGTTAGGCAGGACCCCATGTAAAAAAAAAAGTTTTTCGGGAATTGGATCTGAAAGTCAATTTGTTTCAGCATTCGGATTCAGATTTTTGATAATGAATCTTGAAATTTGATAGGGAGCCATAAACCTCAAACTCGCACATCAGGTTTGGGAGTGAAGTCAAAGGGTTCACGACAAAGAAAAGAAAGTCATCAGCATAGCCCGCTTTCGTGTGGGTTAGGGGACAGTCCAGGGCGTCCCCTAATGTCCACATTAGCCCGAATGTGACAAAATGAAGAGTAGGGGTGAAAGGGGACAACCCTGTCTTGTGCCATTAGACAGGGAAAAATAGTCTGAAAAGATACCATTGACCTGACCTCTATCGGAAGGCATGCAATATATTGCAGTGATCCACTTGTGTATATTTTCACCGAAACACAGGCAGAAAACGAGGCATCACAAGTAGGAACAACCGATCCACTTGATCAAAAGCTTTTTCAGTGTACGCAGAGAGGAGGATCATGGGTAAACATTTCCATGTGGCCACATGAATGGCATTCAACACTCTCATGGTGTTATCTTTTGACTCTCTGCGGGGTCAAATCTACTGTGTGGATGAGTTGTTGAACCTCAGGTAAGAAACAATAGGCAAGGATTTTAGAGAATAGTTTAAAATCAGTGTTGAGGAGTGATATGGAAAGATAACTCGAACAGCAAGTCAGGTCTTTCCCTTCTTTTGGGATGACCGTTATGAACGCACGCAATGAATTGCAGATACTTTTTTATTTTATTTTACAAAACCATTCAATGAAAGGTAACTGCTCTAAGAACCCCTGGCAATGTAATAGATTTTCCCAAGTCTTGTTGCTGTCACTTTTGCCGGACAACTTGATCTGCATATAAATGTGTTGAAAAGCATTAAAAAAACACATGTAATAAAAAGGAGTTAATTGAATACTGTCAATGCAAGCATCTAACACAAAACATTATTATCATATAATCTTATTAGAGGTCTTTTAAAGTTAATTTCCTGTCTGAATTATAAATGGTAAAATATGAATTTTCCTTTATACAGCTTTAGCTCTGGCTCCTGTCCTGATATGCTATATATATATTACTGGCAGTTTTCCTCTTGCTGTGCAGTCAATGCTACAATCGATATTTTATCTGTTTAATTGCCTTCATGTAAAGAACTAAAACAGCTCAATGTGTTTTATCAGCTTTCTGTGTGAGACACAATACACAATTTAGATAAGCATCTACTTTTGTTTCTTTTTGATCCTTTAAATTAGGCTTAATTTACTGAGTCCCAGGCACTGACTATAATTCCAACATGGACACTTGGGGCTTCCAATTGCTGACATTCTTTATTGTAGAAACGATTAGAAACTATTACTGACATCATATGCTGATAAATAGCAATATCTTGCCTCAACCACATCAGGATTCATTAGAGAAGAACTATGGGCAAAGCGTTTATTAAAGTGACACTAAGCTTGCCTTAAATATACATTCAAGTACCTTAACTATTAACAATAATGTAGCCTTTTTGTGCATCACTGGGCTATAGACCTTCAAATAATGTACAACAAATCTGGAAATCTTTCACATGCATGTACATGGGGATCCTACACTGACCACCAATGCAACAGGGACATTTACACTGACCACCAATGCAACAGGGACATTCACACTGACCACCAATGCAACAGGGACATTTACACTGACCACCAATGTAAGACAGGAATCTATACTGACCACCAATATAAAAGGGAAATTACACTGACCATTAAAGTAAGGGGGGATATACATTGACCACCAGCTTAATGGGGGATTTAAACTGACCACCACTGTAAGGGGTGATATTACACAGACCACCAATATAAGGGGGATTTAAAACTGAACACCAATAAAAGGGAGGATTTTATATTGACCACCAATGTAAGGGAGGCTTTACACTGATCCCCAATGCAATTGGGGATTTAAAACTGACCACCAATGTAAGGGAGGATTTTATACTGACCACAAATGTAATGGGTGATTTTAAATTAACCACCAATGTAAGGGGGATTTCATACTGACCACCAATGTAAGGGGGCTTTACACTGACCACCAATGTAATGGGGTATTTAAAACTGACCACCAATGTAATGGGGGATTTCATACTGAACACCAACGTAAGGGTGGATTTACACTGACCACCAATGTAATGGGTGATTTTAAATTAACCACCAATGTAAGGGGGGATTTCATACTGACCACCAACGTAAGGGGGGATTTTACACTGACCACTAATGTAAGGGGGGATACTACACTGACCACCAATGTAACAGGTATTTACAGTGACCCCCTCTCTCTCTGCTTACCTCTGCATTCCAAACAGTAACACCTCTGCAGCACTTTTACCTGGTGGCACTCAATGGCAGCAGGCACCAGGTGGGACTCTTAAGCAAACTCCTAATTGTTCACAGTGCCCATGTAGGAATTATTCAGCGGCAATAATGGTGGGTGTGATTTACTTTCTAGTGATAGCAGGACAAAACCCGGGACACAGGTTTGGAGGGAGAGGTTGACAGAAGGCGGGGCTGTTGGCAAGTATGCAATGTTGCATTACTGTACCTATGAATTGTGTGTAGCATAGACCAGCTAAAACTCACTAATAGACTAATAACTGCTAAAACCAATGGCCACTAATTTGTACTCGTCCTAATAGACCTTTGCATTTCATACATTTCACCACCTGCTTCTCATCGAAACACTCCACTCCCGTGGCCTTAGAAACTTTACTCTTTACTGATTCTCCTCCGACCTTTCTAAGTGCTTCTTCAGTGTAACCTACAACTGCATCTCTGCCTCTCATCCTCTCCTCTTCCTTTTTACGTAGGGTTGCCCAAGGTTCTGTCCTTTGACTCATTCTATCCTCTGTCTGCACTGCCTCTCTTAGTCCGTTGATTGACCATCTCTATGCTAAGGACACCCAAATATATCTCCACTCTTCAGCTCGCACTTTCTTGTGCATTTCTAATTTACTAACTGACATATCAGTATGGGTGTTACACCACTCTGTAAAATGCAATCTTTCGCAAACTTAGCTCACAATATTCCACCTTTCCCCCATGCCCCATCCCCTGACTTTGCTATCAAAATCAATAGCACAACTATCAGTACCCCCCCCTTATGCCAAAGTGCTTGGTGTAATCCTGGACTCTGACATGTCCTTCAGGCCCCTCATCTAGTCACTGTCCAAATATGGCCACCTATACCTCTGTAACATATCCACATAATGCCCCTTCTTAACCAGTGACACCACCAAGATTCTTATTTACTCTCTTGTTATTTCTAGCCTTGACTATTGCAATTCCCTCCTTGTGTGCCTACCTTTACACAGGCAATCTCCCTTCAGTCTATCGTGAATGCTGCTGCCAGACTCATCCACCTTACCAACTACTCAGCGTCCACCCCTCTCTGTCAATCTCTCCACTGACTTCTGGCCACCAAAGGAATCAAATTCCAAATACTAACAACAACACACAAAGCTATCCACAACTCTGCTCCAAGCTACATCACCATCCTCATCTCAAAATAATACCCAAACCATCCTCTTTGCTTTTCCCAAGACCTCACACTCTTCAACTCCCTCATAACCTCCTTCCATGCTCACCTTCAGGACCTCTCTAGAGCATCCCCCTTCCCCTGGAACTCCCTACTCGAATCTCTCAGGCTATCTTCTACTTTGTCTGCCTTTTTAAGTGATCCTAAAAATTCCTCTATTCAGGGAAGCCTCCCGCAAATCAATTAACTGAACTTTTTACCTTTTCCATCAACTCATCCCCCCACAGTTACTTCCTTTTTGTTTCACCTGCTCCTCCTTTTTTACACTGTAAGCTCTCACAAGCAGGGCCCTCCTAACTATCTGCATTGTAGTGTAACTGTACTGTCCTACTTTATTTTGTAAAGCAATGCACAAACTTTTGACGCTATATAAATCCTGTATAAAAATATTATATAAAAGTTCATCTCCCTGTAACCTTTCTGGTCCCAAAAAGCTGAATTCTTAATTATATTTATACAATATTGAGTGAAATGCACTTTTCCTCAGCGGTAGTTTAGGAAAAATTGAAATATTTAGCTTTTTCTGCCCAGCCAAATAATAGCCGTGACTATTAGTATTAGTGTGGATTGTTTTTTAATTTGTTATCCTTCTACAATTTGAGCCCAGTGTAAGTATTTGGCTCCTTCCCGCCACGTAAATTTGTCTCACCTTCTGAATGTAATAGTTTTTACACGTACATTGATGAATATAAGTGCAGCATGCTGTGAACCAATCTGTACCCCAGTTTGTTTCTGATTCTTATTTCTCCATGTCGATAGGTAAGAGGTGGGAGGAGAAATTCACAGTGGGAAGTGAGAAAGGTCATTTTTTCATGCAGGCCCGTCTTTCTTACTTAATTTCAGACTGGTGTTGTAATACTAAAATTAAAGGGTTTTCCAGTAATGTTGAGCAACTGTGAGAATTACTGGCCCATCAACTCTTTTTCCAGCGACACATGCAGAGATTATAGACTGATAGCTGTGTTCATTTTATAGCTGACAATCATATTAAAGTGAATATCACACATATAGCAGGAAGGTTGCTCAGAAGTCTGGAAAAGATTTTATGGCAAGCAGTTAAACTTGGATACATGCCCATCATTTCCTCTAGGTACACCTATAGTTTGATGCCTTGGTTTATCGGTACACCTGCATTTTCTGATTTGTTTGCAGTGCCGTTTTACTTTACAGCCTGAGTGAGCTGTGCTGTGAGCTGGAGGATTAATGCGATGGAAAACCAGTTTACCCAACTGACACTTACAAAAGCTGGCAGGGACGAGAGCATTCACCCAAGGAAAATTGCTTTCCCCATGCCAATTTTTTGATAGCACTGATTTAAAGATCTTTATTTCATTGTAAATTTCCAATAGGAGAATTGCAGCTGGAGTAAAGAACATAAGCTGTATGTAAAAATGGTATTTTGTACATGAAGAGCACCTGTTTTTTAGTAATAAATATAATGTTGTGCAGGAGAGGAGGGAACATATATGATTTAGTTGCTTCTACCACTAATATTGTTTTTTTTCAATATTTTAAATAAGGTCATATATATAAAGCGGACCTAACATCAGACATATTTTTTATGGTAAAGTCTATCTAAATGTAATTTTTTTCCACTCGATTTTTACTTGGTAATCCTGCTAGTAACACACTTTCTGTCCAAGGGTTCCTTGCTGCACTGTATCTAATAGGGAGCAGCATTGTCACCCTAGGACAGGAAATGTTAGGACTACAGAATCTCCCACTCTCCTCATCTCCAGAACTTAGGGATGAGGTGTTATGTAGTTTACAGTGGAGAACTAGGCAGGGCTGATAACAGTGCTTTAGATTTCAGTGCAGCACAGGTGCATTTAATGCAGCTAATGCAGCTACATTAGATGTGATGACATCACGGGTCCTTGGGCTGCCAAAGCCCAAGGGAGAATTAGCTGCTGGGACCAGTCTAGCAGCCAAGCAGGACCAAGGATTAGGTGAGTATATTTTCTTTATTTTAGTCCCTAGACCAAAACGAGTTGTTAACAGTTGCAGTGTGGCGGTAGTCCAACTGAAAGGGTTAATTTTTAGATTGTCTGGAGGTTTTTTTTAATTCTTTATTTAAGGATTTTAACAACCTATTATAAACAATAAAAATCAACAAATAGAACATGAAAGCATACAGACAAATTTAAAAAAAAAACCATAAAGTACATCAATTTACTACTGTGTGTCAGGATCAGTCCCATTGCCAGAGCCCATTCGGAAGGGTGTAAACCAGCATGTTGCATCTGTAGTTTAGCCATATATCCCACCTGCAAAATTATGGTAAAGTGCAAACCATACAATTGATATGCTATAATGCCAGTAAGAAAGCTATCATGGTGAAATAATAGAAAAGAAAGAGGAGGGAAGGAGGAAAAAATGGAAAAGGGGGCAGTGAAAAGAGGGACGTAAAAGAGAAGAGACGAGGCCCAAGGGACAGCGGCGAGTTATAAGGGTCCACTGACACACAGAGAACTGTTTAAACAAAAATAAATAAAGCTCAAGTGTTTAATGGACTGCTGAATAAAGTCAAACCAGGTTTTTTGAAATCTCTGCTCTCTATGATGGAGAGCCGAGGTTGGAATTATTTTTTAACAGCTTAAAAGGGAGCAAATAAAAGAAGTTCATTGTTAGGGTTTACACATGCTTTAAGAGCATACATGCTTAATAATTTGTAAGTGTACCAGTTACAGATATTATTTATTACATCTCACAGAGATCACAGTACTCCCCTAACACCTTCATCTGATTTTCTTTCCAGAAGGACAGATCCATCTTTTGGTCAAGAATAGCATGTACTGCCTAGGCCCACAGGGGGTGATTTACTAAAGTCAAATAAGCTGTTCACTTTACAAGGGAATATGTACTTTACAGGTGAAGTTTCCCTTAGCTTAGTGAATGTGGCGACATTTCACATTGAAGAGAATACCCAATCAAAAAACAGTATTTTTGCTTGCACATGATTGGATGAAGTCAGCAGATATTCACCTAATTCACTAAACTAATGGGAAACTTCCCATGTAAAGTGCAAATTCCCTTGCAAAGTCAATAAATAGCCCTCCTAGTTTCTATCTTGGGTCTACAAAATGATTAGTCTTTATGTTGTAGAAATGGTAGGGTTGGAGGGTCTGAGTATTTTAGCAAAAGAAAATTGGGCAGGGTTGACACCACTCAGTCCACAAAATGGCTGTGTTGTCAGCAGAACATAGAAACTGAGTAAATTTTGGCAAATCCACAGGTATTTTGATGTACTTGCAGGACCTTTAAACAGATAAAGCACATGGAAATATGCATGTATTGCAGAGCTGTACTGCAGATGTTGTTTTTGACCGGACATACACTTTGCTGTGTTTCTGTTTAGTTTGTGTAGTTAACTTGTCAGTAAAAATGTTTTTTCATTCTCAAGTTCTCAAGTCTTATCAGAAGGTTACAGAACTTTTAAGGAATACATATTGCAATTGTCTTTAACAGAGTATGAGCGTGTAAGAGCAACTATTCTCATGAGCAAGAAGTCTTTCCAGTATTCATATTTTGGACCAAATATACAAACTCATGAGTCAGTGTGCAGGATTTTAAAAACAAAGAACATATAACCAAGGAACAGATGAAAAAAACAGAAAGAAAGGACATGTCATAAAAAAGGAGGGAGAAGAGAAGTAAGATGCAGAAAAGTAGAAAAAGACACAGGGAGTTTCAAAAAAAGGGGGAGGCTGTGAAGATAGAAGTAAAAGCTTACAAGGGGAAGTTAGACATGGATATATTGTATCCACAGGGTCCACACTTCCAAAAACTTTTTGCGTATCCAAGAGTATGCTAGAAACTTTCTAATTTATGCTGTTTTTTTAACTTCTGAAAACTGTATAAACTGTTTCTTCCAGGCTTTAGCAAGTGTTTGTATAGCTGCCAATGAAACAAAAGTGGCCATCTTGAAATGAGGGTTAGTAAGGGAATTAGATTTCAACTGCAGGAGCAAGAGCCATGAAATAGAGCCTGCAAAAGTTTAAATACCCTGGACCAAGGTCTGCTCAACATAGGGCATGTCCACATGTGGCATGACCACATCTGCTGCCAGTCTTCTGCAGTTATAGTGCTCCCAAGACATTGCTTTCATTTGGAAATGTAAGTATGTCTGGCATACTTAGCTAAACGATTAATTTAGATGTAGATAGTAGAGATCAGTTTGGAGGACAGAGGAAAATATGTTCAAAATCGTTAGTTGGGAAGTAAATTCCCTACTATCCATCACTGAAGCAAACCAGTGTTTAATCTGGTGATATCTGAAAAGCTCTAAGTTAAGGGCTTGAAACTTCTCCTTAAGTTCCTCCCAGCTATGAAAGGAATGTCTGTTAATAAAAGAAAGCAAGTAATGGAAGTTGTGGGTATGCCACCAATGGAAAGAGCCTGGTGACTGTAATGCTAGTAAAAAAAAAGTGTTACCAACTAAAGGCAACAGAGGAAGATGAGAAGATATAAAGTTGCAAAATTATTTCGTAGAATCCAAAATTGACAAGGTGTGAGTCAACAAAGGGCTCATAGATTGAGGTCTTAAACGAGGAGAACAAGCCAGGGAAGCGTACAAGGTGCTACAAGAGAACAACCCAAGGACTCCAAGTCGACTCACAAGTAGCCTCATTGACAGCAAACAGGATAATTAAAGGTGTAATTTGAGCTGCCATATAGTATTTAGAAAAGTTTAGTACTCCATGACCACCCTGATGCCTGAGCATGTTCATGGTTTGTCTAGAACTGGAAGCTTTTTTTGTTCAACCCAAAAATTTTTTATGTATAGTTTGCAACGATCTAAGCGCATAGAGTAAACAATTTATTTCAGCATTTGATGAGCAGTTATTCACAGTAATTAGTATATATGTATCTTTCAGCAATCAATTTACCATTAAGAGTGTGTCTATTGTTAAAAAATTATTATTTTACAAAATTACATAACCAATTCCAGGACGACAGTGTTTCACAGTTCTAAATCAAATGTGACATAATGTACAATACCTTGAAAGTACATCTTCTCTCCTCCAGCTCATTAATAAAGATTCAAGGGCACTCTGAAAGAGAACAAGATTCCCTAAGTTTAATGCTGCACTTATTATTAAACGATTTTAAGCGTTCATTACTTATTCATTGTAAATGTAGTACTTCCAACCATACAAGGCTCCACGAACTGGCTGATTTTTGTCCCTGTTTCAAGACAATTAAAAAGTTATCTTTTCAAAAGTATTCTACTAGTAAAAAAAATTCCTGTAAAACCTTTTAAGACCATAACAAATTCACAAAAGCAACTTATAGGACAAAAAGTGATGACTGGTATAAACTGGCTAGCATACTTTCTGAATTATGGTCCTATAGAAAAGGAAATGATAAAATATTGGTTATTAATAACTTTCAAGAACTTATGAAAATGATCGGCCTCATTATAACTTTGGTGGATTTATGTCTGAATTTAGCAAGTAAGGAGCACCTGAAATTAATGACTTTTTTTTATTTTACATCCTTAGTCATCCTCTAAGCTTGTCCATTTGATTGAGGAATTAAAGGAGAACTATGAGGTGAGTGCTTTTCACTCACCTCCTAGTTCTAGCCGACCTGTGACAATGAGACTGTCGCAGGTCACCTCAGTAGATCGGGAGGTGAGCAAACACATACCGGCATTCGCTCACCTCTCAATCCTGTCACGGCTCTCTGTCGTGACAGGGGAGGGGCTGGATTCCCCCCTCCCCGCTCCGATCCACCAGTGCTGACTGGCGGAACTGATGGGGGAGGGGGCGGGTACAGCTGGCTCTGCCTCTAGATAGGCAGAGCCAGCTGTCACTCACGCAGCTGGGCGGATCCCGGCACAATTGTCGGGATCCGCTTCAGCTGCTGCGTCTCAGTATACCGCGAGCTACGGCTCGCGGTATACTGAGCCTAGAGTGATGGGAGGACGCTAGTTTGTGTCCTCCGTTACCCTAAGGAAAACTATGGGGAAAAGCCCTAACCCCATAGTTCTCCTTTAACATTTAATTCTGAATGCCCTCAGTGACAACAAAGTGCAGATCTTTTTTATCTCTACAGGGAAAATCCAGTTTGCTTAAACCCAGGGCCGTCTTTAATATTGATTGGACCCTGGGCAAACATTTTCTTGGGCCCCCACCATGCAATTTCGCTCTCCACGACTCCACCTGCAGGGCAGACGAGGAGACGTGAACTCTTGTGTGACATCACACTTCGTACCATACGGCAGGGGCAGAGCAACACTATGCAATGCCTATCGCATAGTAAACAGAATGGTGGCACGATTGTGTTTTGGAGAATATACAGGAGAGAGTGAGGAGAGACGGCTAAGAGAGAGAGTCAGGAGAGAGAGTCAGGAGAGAGAGTCAGGAGAGAGAGCCAGGAGAGAGAGCGAGGAGAGAGAGCGAGCCAGGAGAGCGAGCCAGGAGAGAGCGAGGAGAGAGAGCGAGGAGAGACAGCCAGGAGAGACAGCCAGGAGAGAGAGCGAGGAGAGACAGCCAGGAGAGAGAGCGAGGAGAAACAACAGGAGAGAGAGCAAGGAGAGACAACAGGAGAGAGAGCGAGGAGAGACAACAGGAGAGAGAGCGAGGAGAGACAACAGGAGAGAGAGCGAGGAGAGACAACAGGAGAGAGAGCGAGGAGAGACAACAGGAGAGAGAGTGAGGAGAGAGAGAGAGAGAGCCATCAGAGTACAGTGCGTAGACATACTTGGTGATGAGACCTTCTGCAGCTGAGCTGCAGACCCATCCTGTTTAAGGCATGCAGCTGTTTACAACCAGGAACATCAGGGCCCCGTGGTTGCTGCTTCCTGTCTGACATCTTGTGTTTGGGTTTCATTCAAAACCTGGACTTTACAGGTAAATCTTGGACAAGTGAGAAAGGACTATTTAGTGGATTTTGTTCGTGACAATGGTATAATGAGTGATAATCAGCATGGATTTAGGAAGGACCGTTCTGGTCAGACCAACCTACTAACATTCTACGAAGAGGTGAGAAGAGATCTGAATAGAGTAAGGCCAGTGGATGTGGTGGATTTGTCAAAAGCATTTGACACGTTACCACATAAATGCCTAATACACAAGCTTAAATCTATGGGCATAGATGAAATGGTGTGTACATGGATAGAGAACTGGCTGCAGGAACGTGTCCATAGAGTATTGATAAATGGCTCTTTTTCACATTGGTCTAAGGTCAAGAGTGGCGTGCCCCAGGGTTCTGTGCTAGGCCCAATACTGTTTTAACCTGTTTATTAATGATATTGGGGAAGGTGTTTCTGGGTTTGCAGACAATAATAAAATCGGGAGGGTAATAGACACGGACTTAGACATTATAACAATACAGGAGGACCTGGATAAAATAGGGGAGTGGGCAACTAAGTGGCAGATGAGGTTTAATGTTGAAAAATGTAAAGTAATGCATTTTGCGCTTAAAAATAGGCAAGCAGAATACACATTAATGGGTACCCCACTAGGGAAGTCCGAAATAGAAAATTATTTGGGGGTCATCGTAGTAGACCACAGATTGAATAACAGCACGCAATGCCAGGCAGCGGCAAACAAAGCAAGCGGAGTACTGTCATACATTGAAGACCAGAGTGTTAAACCCCTTTCCTGGCCAGGCCATTTTTCAGTATTCAGCGCTGCAGTACTTTGACTAACAGTATATATAATATAATTTTTTAAGGACAGATAGAGCTTTCTTTTGGTGGTATTTAATCACCACTGGGGTTTTTTATTTTTTACTATATGAACAAACATTACCCTAAATTAAAAAAAAAAACCTGTTTCCCTATGAAATGTTATGAAACATTTATTATCACCCTAGTTTATTAGTAAAATATAAAAGACGAGGTCACGTCGGGTAAATAGACACCAAACACGTCAAACCTTAAAATTGAGCGTGCCCGCGAAATCGCAGAAAACAATCCCACCCAAAATCGGCCATGGGCGACGCTTTAAACGCTTTTACCGCTCATCAGTTTAGTGTTATCAGTGATGAATGGCCCTAAAATTTTTGCTCTCACTCTGACGTTCGCAGAGATATGTAACATGTGCGGTGTAATGGGCGCAATCGTTGTTTTCGCCCATAAGAGCACCTGACGCATGTTTGCGTCTGTATGTGGGGCAGCGGGGGACTTTAAAAAAAATTGTGTTATTTTAAGTTTTTTTGATTTGTGACTTTTTTTAAGCTTCTTTAATTTTTTTATACTTTTTTTTTTTTACACTTAACTGTATTGCTATCAAATAGGGGGCTAAGAAATGCCCTATGCGGTAGCCAATTTACATAGCAGGTCCTCTTTATGGAGACCTCAGGGGTCTCCAAAACCCCTAATGTAGCCAATTCACATAGCAGGTCCTCTTTATGGAGATGTGATGATTTCAAGATCATCCGCCAGTGGGACCCACACCCTGCACGCTGCTCTGCCACCCCTCAAACAGCAAGTTATCGCTCCACTGGGAGCCTGTTACAAACTGTCAGCTACTTTGATCAAATCACTGCTGTGCTACTGCTATCACTGATACCATTGTGGGGAGATTCTAGAGTTGTTCAGGAGGTCTGTCTAACCATACTGCTTTACCAAGAAGATAACAAACCGTTTAACCCTATACTATACCTTTGATGGGGCTATGAGGAAATAGCCCATCTATTATTTTACGTTTTAACATTGGCTGTGATGCAAGAGTCTCAAACTCCCCCTTAAGACTGGGAGTGACGCCTGAGACTCACGCCTGAGAAGCCAATAACTCCATACACGCCCTCGCTCTCTCTCCGCAGTTGCGCTCCAGTGCGACCCATTACAGTAGACATTACAGGAGACCTCAGGGGTCTCCAAAACCCCTAATGTAGCCAATTCACATAGCAGGTCCTCTTTATGGAGACCTCAGGGGTCTCCATAAAGACCCCCAGAGAAACTAATGAAGCAGAGATCTGCTTCACCAGCTTCTCACCGGCATCTGTTGCCGGAGAGTGACACTGAATGCGGAAGTGATGTAATATACATCACTTCCTGCATTCGGGGACCAGAGAGGAGATCAAAGGGAGACTGTGTGCAGATCTCCCTTTGATCTCCAGTAACAGAGTCGCCAGCGGCGATGGGGGGGTGTTGCGGAGCGCACACCCACAGCTACTACAAGTGATCGGGCGTCTTCCACTCCTATAAGGCTCCCATCCAGCCATTCAGGAACGGCCAATGGAAGGGAGGTGGTTAAAGAAGGAATGTACTGTAGAGACAAAGCAATAATTTTGCGACTTTATAGATCGCTGGTTCGGCCTCATCTTGAATATGCAGCTCAATTTTGGTCACCAATGCACAGAAAGGATGTCCTGGAGCTGGAGAGAGTCCAGAGATGGGCAACAAAACTAATTAACCCCTTAATGACCAAGGCCTTTTTTACATTTTTTGCACATTTTAGGCCTGAAAACTACTTCAAACCTCCAAACATTATATATTTTCTGAAAACCAAGACATGTCTCTTCTAATTCTAATGAGCCTGCTGCTGTATTGTGACAATTGTACAGATTTCAACACTTTCTAGCTTCTGGTGCCAGTACTCTTATTGCCACTTTAGACATTATTATTATTATTACATAGTATTTATATAGTGCCAACAGTTTGCGCAGCGCTTTACAATATAAGTAAGACATTACAATACAATTCAAGACAAGATGGTAAGGAGGGCCCTAGCCCTGAGGGCTTACAATCTAAAAGAGGAGGGGGAAATGATACATGAGGAGGTAGCTGTGTGGGGATGAATTATTTGAGAATGTGAAGGTTCAGTGGTTAGGTCGAGGTGGGATAGGCTTCCTTCAAGAGATGAGTCTTTAGGGAACGCCTAAAGGCAGTCAAGGTGGGAGATAGACATCTTTCTTTTTGAATGAGACCATTGGGGTGAAACAGTTAGGGGTAGGCGGTCTACAGGCAAATAAAGTTTTATGGTGACATTAGTGGTATGCGGTGTTTTCCTCACACCTAAATGCTTTCTATGGAGCATGGATGGCCCCCGTCCAGCACCCTTGCTGTACCCACGGGAAGAGATTGAAAGTGATGTGGAGCAGCAGATTATCGCTAGGGTAAAAAAAAAAAAAATTATTTAACTTAAAAATGAATACTGATCTTTATACTGTATATCTTATTACAAAACTACAAAAAAATGTGGGAGTATTCTTACAGTGTGCTTACACTTGCCAGGTCCTGCTGTGCAGGTATCTCCTCACTGTCCTCTGCATGATCTCTGTCCTTCAGTCTCCTTTCCTTACTTAACATGTTCTTATTTTCATACTCTGCAGCCATCTCAAATATGCAATAACTAAATTGTCAACTCTCATTTCCAGGCTCACTGGGTTGGGCAACAACATTCTTGGTTATGCATGTTTGCAATTTAATACTTCTTGAATGGTAAAGTTTTGTTTCCTGTTTCTTCTGTTCTCTTCTATTGATATCCTGCAATGTGATCTCTTCTTCTATATGCCTTTTCTATTTCAAAATCGTAAACCAATACAATTCTTTGTTTACTATCTATCTATCTATCTATCTATCTATCTATCTATCTATCTATCTATCTTTCCATCTTTCTTTCTGCCTGTCTACCTGTATGTGTATGTGTGCATCATGCCAATAAATCGTATCTCCTGATCTATTATTGTAAGTGTGATAGCAGATAGAAAGGAGGATTGAGGATTCCCCTTGAGGGGCATGAGTGGCTACAGAAAAGAATTCTCCTGTCATATATTTATCCTTCAGACAGATTTAACGACTCTGCAATTCCAGGCTCATTTTGAAGTTCTTTTCATGTCTCAATCTCCTGGAAATGTCATTGCACATAAATTGTGTCCTTAGGCACCCAGCAGCGGCCTGTCATTTGAAATATTCTCTTGTATACAAAGGCTAATATTGGATTTAAATATAATATTTGAATCTTAACAAACCAAATTAGCTTGGGCCATATGAGATGACGCCTAGTGAGATTTTCTAGCAATAACTAGGAAACTTATTTTGATCTTGCTGTCACTGAGATTTATGGGACGGTGTACTAAACAGGGCTACCAATTTCATTGTGTTTTTCTTTCTGTTTTACATCAACTGTGTGAATGAATTGGGTTTTGAGGACTCGTAAAAGAAAGCAGCAAGTTAGTCCACGCATGTGCAGCTCCCATAAGGCAGAATGCCACACTGGACAGGGTTACTATATAAACGCCTACAATCATTTTGTGGATTGGAAGATGAAGAACTAGGAGCACCACACTGGAGTCCAAAACGTATTTATTACATCATACAATTCTACATGTGTATAGCACATACCAACAGACCACATATATAGCACAAAACAACCCAGGTACCGGGGAGCATGCTTTTAAATATTGTACATATATAACAACTAAAAATACATGGGGCTTTTCAGGTGACTACTAAAGAATGCAAAGGGATATAACTAAACATAATATCACACAAATCATATGTGCAGTGAATTGTACGTTTAATAAATAAACAAATATATTATACAATAATAATAATTAAATTATCTTAAATCACCTTTATTTTAATCAACATTTCAAACCCTGATTAGGGTAGTACTCTAGAGCCCACAAAACACATTGCCTACATATGTGGGTTTTATTCTGAATTTTATGGTGGAATTAATACATTTTGGACTTCAATCTTTTGGTGTGGTGCTCCTACTTCATCTTCTAGTTCTTTTCTAAAGAGCCTTTGAATAATGTGTAAGTGACGAATTCCAGCTGCTGTTCAGATTTAAGTTTTAGATATGTTTTGGATAACTTTTTGCAGAATTAAGTTTCACCCAGAAATGTTTGTCTCAGTCTCTACTGCAAGGTTATAATGAAAGTCATAATGAAAGTTTCCCTCTTTCACATCTGGACTTCACGAGTATTTGTCTGTACTGCATTATGGAGAGTTCATCAGTGTGCATTACACCATCAGAAAGCTTTTTAATGACTGAGCCATTTATCTCAGAAATCTTTAAGGGGTAAATAAAGCAAGCATATCATTCAACTTGCCTGGAACCACACAAACTTGACATGGTTTTTATTTAGTCAACGTACAAAATAATGTAAGGAAGAATGGTCTAATGATCTATTGTAACACCCTGCCTGGGGTTTTAACTGTTCAATGGACCACAGATGCAGATTGGAATTTCTCTCTGAGAAATGCTCCAAATCTGCTGGGTCCATTTTTCCCGTTTTGAAGGGGTCCCACTATTATGTAACACCCTGCCTGGGGTTTTAACTGTTCAATGGACCACAGATGCAGATTGGAATTTCTCTCTGAGAGACGGGTATCAGGGTGTAGCTCCACCTCTTAAGCCAAGTTTGGTTCTACGGCGAGGAGGGAGCTACTAAACATCACGCCCCGTTTTAAGCACTTCTACCCTGTGATAGGTATGAGGCTATAACAGATGATACTAGATAAATGGCAGCGCAATAAGTATGAGGTTGTGACAGTTTATAATAGCATCAATAAGTTCAATGGATCAATAGCAGTTCAATGGATCAATAGCAATTCAATGGATAAATAGCAGCTCAAATAGGTATGAGGTTGTGACAGCAAGTTCAATGGATCATTAGCAGTTCAATAGATCAATAGCAACTCAATGGGTCATAGCAATTCAATTAGGTATGAGGTTGTGACAGCAAGTTCAATGGATCATTAGCAGTTCAATAGATCTGGCCGAAGCCTGTATACTTGCACTTTATGCTGAGCAAAAGGTATGGAGGAGTCTTGCCTCCCCGTTGCACTCCGGTCGTTTCTGGGTCCTGGTATGGAGCAAGAGAGGGCTGTTTGGTCAGCGTCCTGCTTCCACAATAGTGGGACGCCGATCAAACAGTGGCCCGCGGCTTTATAGCGGCGGCCCGAGTGAGAGGGCGGAGTCGCGCGGCACGCATGCGCAATGAAGCAGCCGGACCCCGTCCGAGAGTGGGC
>NW_017306580.1:1113147-1154235 GCF_000935625.1 Nanorana parkeri
GGAGTCTTGCCTCCCCGTTGCACTCCGGTTGTTTCTGGGTCCTGGTATGGAGCAAGAGAGGGCTGTTTGGTCAGCGTCCTGCTTCCACAATAGTGGGACGCCGATCAAACAGTGGCCCGCGGCTTTATAGCGGCGGCCCGAGTGAGAGGGCGGAGTCGCGCGGCACGCATGCGCAATGAAGCAGCCGGACCCCGTCCGAGAGTGGGCGGCGTTGTACGGTGCGCCTGCGCAGTAGCGCGGACGGCGCTCGGACTCGGTCGAGATGGAACCCGAGTGTCACATCTATTTGGCATCTCATTAAATTTTAATTCTTGAACTGGCTAAGGGCCACAAGGACTAAATAAGAACATTACATGTTGACCAAATAAACCTGTCTGTCATGCCTCAATTCTAGGAGTCTAGAGAAACAGTAACGATATTATAGATTGTACTGTGAATGAATACAAAAAAAATGCAATGCAAGGTTTCCAAAGAACTAACTGTCCTTGTTTCCTATCTTTTTTGTTGCTAGTGCAGTATAGAGGGACAAAAGGAAGGATCGATTGACTGTTTAAGTCTAAAAGGAGCAGATTATTTGGGGAATTTTAGATCAGTTTCATCATAAGGTTTTATAAAAATAACAATTTGTAATGTATAAGTTGGAAACAAAGTAACATATTTACAGTACATGTAAATACAAGTACATTTTACATTTCCTGGCAAACAAGTGTGGCATGAAAGCTCTTTTAAGGTATTGCTATGAGGAACACAATTGGCAGTATGAACACAGATGGAGATCGAGCTTCTGTCCGAATCAACAGCAATGCTACAACTAAAGTGAAACTAGTTCTGCCTAAAACCTAAAGTGTATGTCAAGCCCAATTTATATTAGTTTTAGATAAAGTGTGGAAGGATAAGGCCCCCTGTCGGGGTACAAAGATTCTCCCAAAGCAGCACAGACAAATGTTTTTTTTTTTTTTTTTTTGTAGTAGTATGGAAAGGCTAGAACCCCTTACAGATTATTTTTTCTGTCTGTTATCTTGTTACAGGTTGTTCTTTACTTCTTGTCTGGTGAATACATTGTTACCAGATCAATAATTGTGGGAACACCTCCTTGACAAAGCCCTGGACAGCAGTAAAAATCCGGTGTTCTGATTGTTCCCTGATCTATCCAAAACTTTACTTGAGAGAAACATGGAGGCTGCCATCTCTGATTTCTAATTTTGCAAATGTGAGTTGTCTGGCAGTCATGCAAGCCTCTGGCTTCAATACTTTAGGTAACTGACTCAAAACAAGTATGTAGATGCAGTAAGGGATTGCAACTTTTTTTCTGACTTTCTTGATCTGCATGATTGTTCTGGATCAGTAATGCTATGTAATATTGAAGCCAGTGGGCCAGCATAATAGTCAGTCAACTAGCATTTTTGGATGGAGGTCAACACTGGCAGTTTTCATGTCACTGTGAAGATAGGTTTATACCGATGCTGTTTTTATGGTATCGAGTACGTGTACCTATAATTTTTTTTTTCCCTGTACTCGCCGATACCGAGTCCTGATATCGGCATCCTGACGTAGCGTGGGCCCGCCTTCCCAGCCATTAAGAAAGCCGGGCAGTGGGTCATGACCCACCACCTGGCTTCCTGATTGCCTGGGAAGCTGGTGTTCTGTCGACAGAACACTGGCTTCATGCTTCCTTGCGACACTGTGGGTCATTACATGCCACCTGGCTTCCTGATTGGTCAGGAAGCCAGGCTGCCTTGTTGTGTCGCTAGGCAGTGTGAAGCCGGCTTTCTAGACAAGCAGGGAGGCGGGTCATGACCTGCCACCTGACGTTCTGGTCAGGAATCCAATTCATGCTCCCCTGTGGCACTGCCACTCAGAGGGAACCTTACTCTGACGGGGTGTTCCAGTATCGGGGTAAGTATAGGAGCATTTGGGCGAGTACAAATGCTCAGTATCGGTATTGGTGCATCCCTAGTTTACAGGACCACAGCTGAGATAAGAAACTGAAACTGTGAGTTGTTAAATGTTTTGTTGCAGGCTTTTCCAGAAACAGAATTAACAACACAAAAATGAGATATAA
Source organism: Nanorana parkeri (assembly GCF_000935625.1). NCBI lineage: Eukaryota > Metazoa > Chordata > Amphibia > Anura > Dicroglossidae > Nanorana > Nanorana parkeri. The sequence goes on from NW_017306580.1 coordinate 1,115,210, forward strand.
ATCCTAGCAGATACTATAAAAAAACCGTGTGGCAACTACATATCTTTTGGCCTTGTACTGTCTAAAGCATAAAAGACAGCACAATACAGTACATCCGTAACATATTTCATGCATTGTTGTTAGATAACAATGATATTTAGGTGATGCACAGATATACAGATTGTCTGAAAACTGAAATTAGAACAGTAGCTGCAGATTTAGAAAAAAAAAATCTTATTCATCAGGATTAACATCCACAAAAGCTTTTTAGATGATGAAAAAAGCAAAGTTGTCTGTACACAAAAAAATCTACAGAAAACCAATGGTTATTTTCAACTGATCTGAAAAGATTTTCTTTCTAAAATGTCCTTTTTCCACTATGTATTGCACACTGGTCACCACAGAGTTTTGTATTTGTGTGCATTTACATGGAAACATGGACTCATGGAAGCACAGATCTAAGTGCAGTAACAAGTCCTTTACTAAAATATATACATGGAACCAGGGGAGGATTTTGTATCAGACAGACAGCTCTCAGTAGCCAGCGGTGCCTTCCCCCCTTTTACTGTACCATTCCAGGCCACATGCCTTTCAGCATTGGCCAATACCTTGCAAAGGGAGGGCAGCAAAGCCTTCCCCCATGAAAGGCACCTAGTCTCAAGGTTGTAGAACAAGGGCCTCTTTTCCACATCTGGAAATTCAAATAGAAGGCCACTTGCACTCCAAAACGATGCCAGGTCAATCTCTTTATTGACTATGGTAGTGTAACATCCCACATCTAACACCCCATGAGGACTTATTGGAATTATAGAGATGCTTATAGGAAACTGGAAGCCCCTTTGTAATAAATGGCACCCCAGATATCTGCCCCTCCCCCCAAAGAGAAAAGTGCAGGGGTCAAGATCAATTGTCAATCACGATGATCCACTGTCCAATTAGGAGCCATGGTTACCTGGATATGGGAATAGGCCCTTGTCCAAAGAATTGGGGCAATGTTACCTTGTAAAGCAAGCAGAGCTCCCCTTAATTGAAGAAATCCCACAATCGGAGCTGTCTGTAAGTATAAACCAGGCTATATATTTGTATCAAAATTTAATGAGAATAAGAAAGTATAAAGAATAATTACAGACATAGAAACACCCAGTAACAAGGACATCTAAAATCAATTAAAATAGAACAAATCCTCCCTGATATAGCCCAAAATATCAAGTAGTGCTAATAATGATATACTAACCACCAAAGTGGTCAAAGAGTCACCGTTTTTTTGACACAAGCGCTGTGTTTGAAGAAAAATGGATATAGGAGTATCAGAAAAAAGGATGTACTCACTTATGATGTAATTGCATGGTAAGGCAGTTCCTGAGAGAGATGGTATCGAGCAGGTAACTAATTTGTCCACAAAATTTGTCTCAATGATGCGTTTTTCAATTCCAGAGGATCAAATCCTTGTAGTGTTGTGTACACACTCAGGAGCTGTTGCAGGTCCTCTACACTGGCTTCCGCCCACCAAGTGGTGTACAATTTGTATTCCGTAATGGAGATGAAAACTTTTTATTCCACACGTGCGGCCGCACTGGGAGAAGCAGATGAATGGAATTCCATAGATGGTATATCACTCACGTAGCGGGTCGGGGATCTGTCAGCTTTTACGTAGCTGGTATATCCCTCTCGTAGCGGGTCAGAGATCTGCCAGCGTCTTTACAGCAGGGACAAGTAGCGTCCACTCAATATACCAGACAGGCTGCACACTTTGGTGGTTAGTATATCATTATTAGCACTACTTGATATTTTGGGCTATATCAGGGAGGATTTGTTCTATTTTAATTGATTTTAGATGTCCTTGTTACTGGGTGTTTCTATGTCTGTAATTATTCTTTATACTTTCTTATTCTCATTAAATTTTGATACAAATATATAGCCTGGTTTATACTTACAGACAGCTCCGATTGTGGGATTTCTTCAATTAAGGGGAACTCTGCTTGCTTTATATGATATTTTGAAACCCGGGAGATCTGTCTTTATTATTGTTACTTTAAGCGTGACTCCTCCTTTCCCCTTTGTGTTGATATTTTGCAATGTTACCTTGCATTGCCTTGCCTTGCAAGGGGTGGAGGCTGTACCCTTTCCCTTTGCAAGAACCCACACTTGCTGAAAGGCATGAGGCCTGGTATGGTACAGGAAGGGTGGGATGCATCAATGCTGCCCTCACTTTCATGGCCATCCATACTGCATGCCTCAAACATGGTTTGGTTTGAGTGATGAGGGCAACCTCACATTATTTTCTTTTAATGGACAGTGCACATTCTAAAAAATAAAAATGGAACACTATGGGGTGTACATTTCCTATAATCTGGGAACAAAAATCCAAGCACATTCAGAAGTCAGCTGTGCACTGACCATAGATGAGTCAGATAAACAAAATCCCTTGTCACTGGGCAGCACAAAGCTTCGTGTTAATTCTCAGCACTATATAAATACCTGTAATAATAATCACTGAAAGTACCATTTCTGTGTCTACAGATGACATCAAGCTATGTAATTGAATAAAGACCTTACAAGATGTATCCAACTGACAAGCAGACCTGAATGCACTTTTGATTGGGCAACTATGTGGCAAAAGAGGTTTAAATGTAAAGTTATGCACTTCGGAACTAAAAACACACATGCATCATACACTGTAGGGGGAGTACAAGTTGGGGAGTGAATACTTGAGATGGATATGGGTGTTCTGATAGACCATAGACTCAATAATATTATGCAATGTCAAGCAGCACTTTCTAAAGCAAGGAAAATCCCTTCCTGCAAAAAGGGGTATAAACTCCAGAGAGGAAGACATAATCCCACCCCTGTACAAAGCATTAGTAAGACCGCATCTGGAATATGCAGTTCGGGTTTGGACATCCGTTCCCAAAAACACAAGAGAGTGTAGAAAAGTGCAACTAAACTGATAAGAGGTATCAGATATCATAGCTCAGCTATGAGGAAAGATTAGATAAACTGAATTTGTATTCTCTTCTGAGAAGAGGCAATTAAGGGGGATGTGAGCACCATGTATAAATACATAGATGGTCCATATAGTGCATGGTGCAAAGTTCATTTTACGGTCATTGCAAAGGACAAGGGGACAAAGGACACTCTGCATCTGGAGTAAAAGAGATTTAACCTTTCCATACGGAAAGTCTCCTTCACACTAAGACCTGTGAAAATGTGGAATAGACTCCCTCAGGAACTAGTTCTAGGTTGCTCAGTTGGTTGTTTTTTTAAAAAGCTGGATGCATTCTTAAATGCACACAATATAACTGGATACTAACATATATAGTCAACAACACCACAGACTGTTGATTCAGGGAATATCTATTTGCCTATGACGATCAGCAGGGAATATTTTTCCTTGTTGGAGTAAATCGAACCTTTACTTTATTAGGGTTTGCTTTGCCTTTCTCTGGATCAACTTTGAATATGCATTTTCCCTAAAATGAGTTAATTATTAGCTACTTGAGATACATTTGGAAACATTATTTTTGATAAATTCACTCATTAATCAAATTAAGCCACCTTTAACCCTTTTCAGTTGTTTTTTTTTACGAGCTGTCGGTTTCCTTTTGCTCATGTTCTTCTCCAGAAATATAATTGACCCTGTCAGCTTCAATTACATTCTAACTGTTGTTAAAAATTAGTTACATCTGTCCAATGCTAATTTAATTTTTGCAACACTTCTCAGTCACATCATGCATAAAATATCTTAGCGGCATCAATTTCCATGTAGCTGAATCAACCGCCTGAACTGCTACGCATATACTAGAGGTTTAAGCATCTTTTGTTTATTTACTTTTGATTTTTGTCAAGCTCGACAATTTATGTAAAGCTAAATCTAAGCAAAAGCCGGAAGGAAATGATCATATCACTTGATTGACATGCACACTTACTCTCTCTAAGTGTACTTTATCTCGTTTAGGGCATTTGTGTTTTTGGGTCAAAAGAGGACATAGTGATGGATAAATGGTAAAAACTGTTTTAATATATCCGTGTGTAGCAGGAATATGCCGGCCTGTTGTGTCAGCAAACATGTTACCACAGCATGTCACATTGCTACAATTGTGTGAAATGACATAGGTCCAAACCTGCCACCACTACTAGCATAGACCTATGTCAATCTGCAGAATACAAACAAAATACAAATGTGTGCTCGGGTACCATTTCTATTGTATTGGTCTGTGAACTGCCCTGCCCATGTGCATGTTACTTATACTAAATATAACAGACCTAGTGGTTGCCATTTTTATTTTATTTAAATTACAGATTTTACCTTCTCCAAAATTTTGTTAAAATTAGCCTCATATTTCACCACACGGGCTACTTTGTGAATAAAGGCTTTGTTGATGAGCTAAACCCTATATTTACCTTAATGCTCACCCTAATCCTTTCTCTATAAACAAAATCATGTGATCACAATAGTAGTGCTGAAATGGAAATCAAATGCATCATTGATGAATGGATTTTTTGTTGGCAAAGTCATGTTAACGACATGTTTAGCAATAAACTCATGCGATGACCATTTTAGCACACATAATGCCAAATACCACCAAAACACATTGATTTTATTTTCCCTATTGACACCAGTGCATTCCACTGAAATAGATAATTTCTCAGAAATGTCCTGATATTTAATAATTAAAAAACTTTCATACTGCAGCTGTTGTACCAAACTGAGACCTAGATTAGGCAACTACCGTGTTTCCCCGAAAGTAACACCTACCCCGAAAGTAAGACCTAGCGCTATCTTCAGGGATTTCTGTAATATAAGACCTACCCCGAAAATACGTGGAAAAAAAAAATATAAGACACTGTCTTATTTTCGGGGAAACACGGTAGCCCCACTCACCATCTTTCCCAGCACCCAGCAGAGAGGCTGTCTAAGACGTCCAGCATGCCTTGCAAATAGAGTGTCATGGGTAAACACACTAATAAATGTCTATTTGTAATATAAAGTTTTAGGTAAAAAAGAGTTTATACTAAAAATTATAATAAAATATCCAAATTGTATTTTTTTCTGGCATACTATAAATCTTGTTTGTCCAGAACACCCCCCAGTACACACTACACACACACACACACACACACATACACACACTGTGCAGTATATATTATATTTATAAAATGTATATCTGTAAATATACACAGCTGAGACTAATCATGAGGTCTGGCTACTAGGTAAGATATGGACCTAAAAATGGAGGCTTTTCCTTGGTGACATATATACAATGTTCACAATCCTGTCAGTCTGTGCCTCACAATATATGTAGAATATGTATGACACTTTAAATTGTGTATATTGTAATATATTATAGGAAGATGGCCTTGACCGAATGAAGAAATGTGCATTTATCAAAGTTATTGCTTGTCCTCCTGTCTGCTTGAGTGTGATGGCAGCTTCATAAACTATAGATTAGGAAGAGTTGGAGGAAGCTATTTAAACAGCAGGAATACTGTTATGAAAAAAAATATATGACTGACAGCTCCTATTCTCAGCAGTGATAGGTGGAGTGAAATCTAAAGCAGAGCTACAAGGTGAAGAAATAACAAGGGAACACCAGACAGACCTGGAAAGCATGACTGAGACTGAATGTGATTTCTTGACAGTTTGCTTCCATTTATTTCCTGTATGGTGAGCAAAGCAGTACCGAGTAAGAGTGCATCTTCCTGGCATTTGCAACGTGTTGGTGAAAAAACAGAAGTGTCACACAGAAATGTTGGTTTTACAACATTGATTCCGCTCGTAATTTTTAAATGGTATCATGCCTGTTCACTATTTTCACATAAAACATATAGCTGAGAATATTTTAAAGGATCTGCAGAACCAAACGTGATGTATCGTGGGGAAAGGACATATCTGGTAGACTTAATAAGTAATAGGGTAATTTATAATCTCTTTTAGCCAACAGTCATTGAATTAGAAGCAAAGTAAAGAATTAGAAGCAAAACTAAATCCACTGTAGATCCCCGGGGCAATTTCCAGAATGGGTAAATGTGCACAGCATACTTGCACATTATGGAAGACTTTCCTTTTTTGCTGTAGTCCAGGGCTGAAGTACAGCACTTCCTTCATCTCTCTGTCTTACTCTATCTTTTCTGCCACTTCTTCTAGGTCCAACCTTCCTACCTTCTTGGCCACTGGGCAGCTGTTGATGTAGCTGCTGCACATGCATGCTGGAGATACATCCTTTTAGCACCTGGCCTAATTCTTGGCATCTTTAATACTTGGGAGTGTGCACTGCACTGCACATGCACCACATGCAGTGTAGATCAAGAAAACCTGTATCTGCATAAAGGTAAAGAGGTTTTTTGTAATCACGATGTGTCTTCTACAAAAATCCTATTCACTAGCAATTGTTTTTATTTTATTTTTATTTTAATTCTCCTTAATGCTTAGGAAGGGTAGTAACTTAAAAGTATAAGTAAACACAATCTCTAAAGTATCAAAGGCTTTAAAGTGTATTTGTACTTTTGCAGTCAAATTTGAAAACAAATTCCTCTACATGTTTGTTATGTGTATCTATTCACACAGCATACCAAAAAATTAATTTATAACAAATATTTCTTACGTTTTAGATATTTTGTTGCAGCAGGCAACATGGCTGATTCTAGTTTTTTTCTCAGCATCTTCACAGTGATCTGTCCTTATAGAAAGACTTAGAACTGAAATTTGAGGATTCTGTTTCTCTCATTAACTTCATAACATACAATGGAGAAGCCCCTCACTCCTCACAACCCCTCCTAACATTATAAAAGAAGGAAATGCAAGTAGAAATGTTAACCCTTAAAAAGCCAAGGAAGCCTAACCCAAGTAAAAGCAATTTAAACTAATATTGTTTTCGCTAATGCCACATAAATGGGAACATAGATTTAAAAAAAGTGTCATCCCGATTTGGCTGCAAAAGTGGAAATACACTTTAAGGTACAACTTCAAAGTTATGCAGTATGATTAGTACAGTATACTTGTCCTTGTGATGTTATTTTAGCCTACCCTATAAACAAACAAAATACCTGATGAACCTTCCAGTCAAGCCTTGGCATTGCCTTTATAATTGGGGCAACGCTTACCCACCTCCTTTAAAAAGACTGCAGTGTTGTCTCTTATGTCTGCTGTGAATGCTTGGACTACAGAGTGACATGGAGATGCTGCATAGTTGGTGTGAATCAAACATTGTCTACTGATGCTGACATTACCTTGAAGATGACATTAGGCACATGAACACTCCTACCAACTGCACTTTACAGCGGCCAGGGCAAGCTAGCTACATCACCGCAATTTTCGGGACAAAAAAAAAAAAGTTATGAAAAAAAATATATGACTGACAGCTCCTATTCTCAGCAGTGATAGGTGGAGTGAAATCTAAAGCAGAGCTACAAGGTGAAGAAATAACAAGGGAACACCAGACAGACCTGGAAAGCATGACTGAGACTGAATGTGATTTCTTGACAGTTTGCTTCCATTTATTTCCTGTATGGTGAGCAAAGCAGTACCGAGTAAGAGTGCATCTTCCTGGCATTTGCAACGTGTTGGTGAAAAAACAGAAGTGTCACACAGAAATGTTGGTTTTACAACATTGATTCCGCTCGTAATTTTTAAATGGTATCATGCCTGTTCACTATTTTCACATAAAACATATAGCTGAGAATATTTTAAAGGATCTGCAGAACCAAACGTGATGTATCGTGGGGAAAGGACATATCTGGTAGACTTAATAAGTAATAGGGTAATTTATAATCTCTTTTAGCCAACAGTCATTGAATTAGAAGCAAAGTAAAGAATTAGAAGCAAAACTAAATCCACTGTAGATCCCCGGGGCAATTTCCAGAATGGGTAAATGTGCACAGCATACTTGCACATTATGGAAGACTTTCCTTTTTTGCTGTAGTCCAGGGCTGAAGTACAGCACTTCCTTCATCTCTCTGTCTTACTCTATCTTTTCTGCCACTTCTTCTAGGTCCAACCTTCCTACCTTCTTGGCCACTGGGCAGCTGTTGATGTAGCTGCTGCACATGCATGCTGGAGATACATCCTTTTAGCACCTGGCCTAATTCTTGGCATCTTTAATACTTGGGAGTGTGCACTGCACTGCACATGCACCACATGCAGTGTAGATCAAGAAAACCTGTATCTGCATAAAGGAAAAGAGGTTTTTTGTAATCACGATGTGTCTTCTACAAAAATCCTATTCACTAGCAATTGTTTTTATTTTATTTTTATTTTAATTCTCCTTAATGCTTAGGAAGGGTAGTAACTTAAAAGTATAAGTAAACACAATCTCTAAAGTATCAAAGGCTTTAAAGTGTATTTGTACTTTTGCAGTCAAATTTGAAAACAAATTCCTCTACATGTTTGTTATGTGTATCTATTCACACAGCATACCAAAAAATTAATTTATAACAAATATTTCTTACGTTTTAGATATTTTGTTGCAGCAGGCAACATGGCTGATTCTAGTTTTTTTCTCAGCATCTTCACAGTGATCTGTCCTTATAGAAAGACTTAGAACTGAAATTTGAGGATTCTGTTTCTCTCATTAACTTCATAACATACAATGGAGAAGCCCCTCACTCCTCACAACCCCTCCTAACATTATAAAAGAAGGAAATGCAAGTAGAAATGTTAACCCTTAAAAAGCCAAGGAACCCTAACCCAAGTAAAAGCAATTTAAACTAATATTGTTTTCGCTAATGCCACATAAATGGGAACATAGATTTAAAAAAAGTGTCATCCCGATTTGGCTGCAAAAGTGGAAATACACTTTAAGGTACAACTTCAAAGTTATGCAGTATGATTAGTACAGTATACTTGTCCTTGTGATGTTATTTTAGCCTACCCTATAAACAAACAAAATACCTGATGAACCTTCCAGTCAAGCCTTGGCATTGCCTTTATAATTGGGGCAACGCTTACCCACCTCCTTTAAAAAGACTGCAGTGTTGTCTCTTATGTCTGCTGTGAATGCTTGGACTACAGAGTGACATGGAGATGCTGCATAGTTGGTGTGAATCAAACATTGTCTACTGATGCTGACATTACCTTGAAGATGACATTAGGCACATGAACACTCCTACCAACTGCACTTTACAGCGGCCAGGGCAAGCTAGCTACATCACCGCAATTTTCGGGACAAAAAAAAAAACCCCATGAATAATAGATTGTTAAATTTATGCAGTTTATATTTCACACAGATATAGTTCTTACTGACTTTATTTGTCTATAGATAGTCAGGTTCTATAGATGTATATATCTAATCAAACATGTTAATATAATTTCAGAAGTCATTTTCAATATATTTAAATCAAAGCTTTCATTAAAATAATAAATAATGAGCCTTCCATGAAGATCCTTGTTTAGGGCCATAATGCTCTGTCCCTGTCTCCCAGTTGTACTCCTGCATTGTCACCCTGCAACACAGATTTCTGAAGGAAACGTTAAGGGGATATTTTAACTCACGTTATGCAGGCATGTTTTACTGTTGTCATGATCAGGAGACCAACTCTAAGAAATGCCAAACATCCATTGCTGTAGTGCATGCATGTAGACAGTAAGTGGCTGCAAAAAGGGAGCAGGATGTGAGGTAATAGATAAGAAAAGGTGAAAAGTGAAAACCGTAATTTACTTATAAAAAAATAGTATTTGTTTATTATGCGCAGTGCTTTATCAATGTATATGTCATTCCAGTAGGATTTACAGCTACTTTGAAATTATTTAAATAGTTTAACCTATGAAGACAACAGTAAATATTCAGATATTCATATCTATTACAATATGACAAATCTTTTTCTGCCTCTTGTGCTAAGCAGCAACATAATAATAAGATTGATAGAAAACCAAACAATAAAGTAGTTAACAAGGAATAAAAAAAACTTTAAAAAAAAAGTGAAATAGACACTCTATGCATTAATAGGGCAAACTGAACTGTCCTTATTCTTGCACTGTTAAACAATTAAATAAAGACTTAAAACTGACTTAAGTTGGCCATTCCCTAGTAGAATGTCTTTTTAAAATATGTGCTTTTGGAAATGGGGGTAAAAACAAAGATATTTTTTTACTTTAGTGACAATAGAAGAAGCAGGATAAAAATAAATTCTCGAAGGAACAAAATTCAAACAGTGGATGTGGTTTTTGTTCAGGAAACTGCATTCATTCCAAATTTAAATGTATAAATGATTATTCAATTGTGCTATTAAAATGTATTTTCTTATACATGTCTGTATGAAAATCTACCACTGTATGGCCAATTTTACAAACGGAGGATTAAAAATAGAGATGAAAGCTGTCAAGAGATGTGGACTGTACTGGAAAATGAAAGGGCACCGCTAATAGTTAAAAATCCACATCATCGGACAAAGGACATTCGGTGATCATAAATTCCTGGCTAATTGTTCAGCCAGAGGTTACCACCTTGTTCTGGCTGGGAGGAGAATACAATGTACCTCATGGTTGCTTTCAGAAAGGAAACATTTTTCGTTACCTTAGGATGGTGTTGTTTTGATGGATCTTGTTGTTTTGATATGACTAAAGCCTGGCCAACTGATAAATACTACACACTCTTCTGCATTACATAAACCATTTAACACTGCAGTACTCATAATTATTCCCACCAGATATGTCTGGTTATTAAGACATCTGATGTCTGAACCAGAATAGACCTTGAACAAGACAGGGACATGACAACCAGAGTCAATTCTGCAATACAGGGGGATCTTTCTTGAACCCAGGTAACGGGGCTGTCAGCTTGGTTAATTCAAGACTGAATGGAACTAAATCCTAGATCCCACGTTTATTGCCCAAGAGAGATTGAAAGAAAATTGTGGGGATTTATGTTAGGATTCAAAAGTTTCAAAACAGGGTAGTTAGAACTGTCTAAAATGTAAATAAAATGTAGTTTTCTATGCTCTCTTTGTGCAATTTGAAAGACCCTCTTGCAATGCCATGCTAAAAGCAGGCCTTCCATGAAAATAAGTACTTTGCACAAAATAAAAAACTTACCTCATCCCTCACTTTTGTCTGGTCCGGGTAGCACGGGTGGCATCACCTCTGCCTCTTGGGATAGCTGGAGACGTTTAAAATCCTATGAGAATGCACTCCAGCCCCATAACAGGAATGCTGGCACCCTCAACATGATTAGTGTTGGTAACCTCTGGAAAAATGTATTTGAGAAATTTTCTAGGAGGTTTTCACCTAACCCACCAGCTATTGCTAGTAGGCAAGCTCCTGACTGAACAAAACGTAGTGCAATAATGCTTGGGATGTATTTACCTGGTTTAACCCATCTTCTCTGTCTACTGCACTATGCACAGAGGGAATTCATTGTGTATTGCTAATTCTAGACATATAGTAACAAGCAATTAGTTATGTAACCTCCAGAGCTTGATGTGAACAATCTGGCAGTCAATGCACAATGTGAAGAGTCTGTGTAATCCTTCCGTTTAAGCAGAAATCAAAGCAGAATGCGTGGCAATCAATGCCAGAAAAACACCTACCAGACTGACAAGCGACAGGCACAAAACATGTTCATTAAAGCTAAATATGTAGTACATTAAACCATGTACAAGGAAGATATATACATGAATATAACATAGAAATTACACTTTAAATATAAACATGTAACTCTGTTATCATTCAAAATAATTAAAACTACTGCAGGTAAAACATTTTAGGCATATGGAGGTGTTTGGCAAAGCTCCAATACTTTGCACCTACAGAAAGCATTGTGCAGCTGCTCTATATGTAATGCATATTCCTGAGTAATTGGGAGGCAGCTACCATGTCAGTGGATTTGCCAGCTATCACTGGGCAGCATTTTCTGTTCCTACATCCATCTCTGATCACATCATGAATGCAATTTAGTGATCAGTCAGAGAATACGCAATTTACATGAGAGAGTCAGAGAATGCTATGAGTGTGGTTGGAAACCAAGGCTGGGTACGTTATATGAGATTGGTAGAGATCACGCCATTACAGCATGTTTACAAGTTAATGCTCCCACAGATGTGCTGCCTACTGCCCCATTGAAAGCCAATGTTTCTCTGATTGATATTCTTCTAAGCAAGATCAGACATACATAAAATAAGAATAGCAAGAGAAAAAAAACAGACCATTTAGCTAGCAGGAGGCAGTATACAGAATATTTTCTTTCTTGCTCTGGCCTTATTTCCAGTTCTAGCAGTTTATTCATCATGGTATAATGAATCTTTTTTTTTGGCAATGAGGGTATTGTAGCTAGGGATGTCCCGATGCCACTTTTTCAGGCCCAAGTACATCCCCTCATGTACATGCCGATACCAATTACCGATACTTTTTCTTAAAGGGACAGGTGACTTTAAATGATCCAAGCAGATCCTTATGTTAGAGATCACATTAATAGGAGCCACCAGGGAGGTCCAGAAATGCTTCTCCTCATACTGGTGCAGTTTATTTGCTGATTAGGTCAGAGCAGATGATGGGACCTGGGGGCTGCACATTTAGTACCAAGGGGCTGCATGAGACCCTTAGGCTACAGGTTGGGCAGCAGGGGGCTAGAAAAAAGTGTAGTTGTTCACACTTCTGGCTTGTAACACTGGTGGTGCTTGGCTCAAATCCTGGTCAGGTCACTATCTGCAAGGATTTTGCATGTTCTCCCCGTGCATACGTGGGTTTCCTCTAGATACTCCGGTTTTTCACACTCCAGAGACAAAATGTAGGTTAATAGGCTCCTGGCCAAATTTGCCCTTATACGTATGCATGTGAGATGGGGATCTTAGATTGTAAGCTTCTCGAGGGCAGGGACTGGTGTGAATTTAAAGCGCTGCGTAAATTGTCAGCGCTACAGAAATACATGTAATAAATAAGACAGGAATGTAACAGTTTTGTAATGGGGTAGTCCTCATAGAGGACAAGATTCCTTTTTTTTCTAATTATGAACATTTAGAGATTCAGCTTAATGTTTGGATATTGTTTTAATGACATGAAAAATTATCCAAGAAAATATTTATGGAAAGGTGTTTTTAAAAAAGACAATTCGCAACAGTAAAATAAATAAAACATGATTAAAAGGGAAACAAAATACTTCAAAGGCACCTTTTCTTTGGTTCCATGCAGACTAAGTCCAAACTGGTATCACAGTCACTGCCTCTCGTAATTGACACTTAGCATTATGTTATAGTTTTCATGGGGACAGGAACTATTGTTGCCAAATGCATTTTTTCAGGTTCCTGAAGAGGGCATTTACAGGATTGCCATAACCAAACCTAGAGTCTGAGGGGTGTCCTGAAGGTTTTGAAGTGTTTTATTATGCTTGGCAGACACACCTTTAATGCAAACGTTTCTAACTATATGTATACACTATGATAAGGTTTTACAGTCCAACAACCAACATATTATTGAATTAAATTACAATTTGATAGACACCAAATATTCTCCTTCAGGGATGTGCTGTTAGGGAAGGCAGGTGAGGTAGAGCCTCACCTAGTATTATGCAAGAAAAAGTGTCAGCTTCAAGTCTGAAGCTGACAGCTTTTTCTCCATTCAGACCAGCTTGTAACAGGTTACACAGCAGGGAAAGCCTCCCTGCTGTGTAACCTGTCACGGAGGGAGCGCTGCCAGTTAATTACAGACGAAACTGCATCCGGCTTTTGACACGTAGTTAGGTTACACAGCAGTGGCTTCCCCACTGCTTGTGTAACCTAACTTGGTGAGGCAAGAGCTGTCATAGCCTCTACTCTGTGTTAGAGGCGTGAGCTCTGTGGATGGCTTGGACCAATGGCAAAGCGCCCAATCAATAAAAAGAAAAAAAAACAGTGAGGACATCGATCTCAATGCCTCACCAGTGACAAGCATGTGAGGGACTGGGAAGCACCTCCCTGTCTCCTCCCCACACAGCTTGGCTAGGGCGGGGCATCGGTGGGACAGTGTGAAGCTATGGCGGCCTGGGGAATGCCTCACCCAGCACAGAAGGCACGGCACATCACTGTTCTCCTTAGGAGTTTTAGTGTTGCCCATCCTCCTTTTGCACCTTGTAACGTTGGTGTGTGTTGGTGTCTGACTGTTATTTTTTTATACATTAGAGCAACCACATGTTATCAATGTAACTTCTTCACAGCAGGAAATATGGATTAAATGGAGTTGGATCTCAAGTCAAAAACAAGATTCGTAGACCTGTATTTGCTCTTGACTATATCATGACAGGTTTATGACAGCCATTAGCAGACTCTAAACTAATGGAGGTTTACGACATCCTGCTTTGCTTGGATTTTAGAATATTTTAAGTGGGATTTATGGTGCCTCTGCTTTTTGTTAAATGCGCCTTATAAAGTGTCACCTTCACTGTGTGTGTCAATGTGTCCTAAAGCTGTGCTGGATTTTAGCAGGGAGTTATATTAAGTGTCTCACTCCCTTTGGCTGTTCACCCCACACATACAATTTAAATCTGGAAAAATTATGAAAATAATGGGCACCAAACCAATCAAGAATCAAATTCCATAAAAGGTTTCATGTTTAAAATTCAATCAAATCAATAGAACAGCCAATATGTTTCAAGGGCAAAAATACTCCCTTCTTCAGGGCTTAGAACAATGCAGTAGAAAATGGAGAACTCCGAACAGTGATGCCCAGAGAAATCTTTATATCTTTTTGAAATGATAGCTCTCCTGTAGGAAACAATTAGTGAATAGCAGGCATCATAGGATTTAAATCTAACAGGGTTATTCACAAAAGGGTGAAGAGTTTGGTGAAGGCAGGAAAAGTGAACAATCTAGGACAACAAAGCTGTGAGCTGAATTGGAGAATTTTTCCAAATCATCTATTTTGTCCTAGATTGTTCACTTCTCCTGCCTTATCCAAACTCCTCAACCCTGTAACTGTTTTGTCACTGACTTGTGAATTTTGGTGAAATGAGGGTGGCACTTTGTTCAGTATGACTTTCCCAGCCCCTGCACATGATTTGGGGCCTTTCACACTTTATTATCACCACACTCCCAGGCAGAGGCACCGCCAGGCTTAGTAATACAAGTACAAGAGGACTACAGCATAGTAATAAAACACACTGCAGTCTGAATTCATTTTCATGCGAGGCAGTGCAAGGCAAAGCACAACAACACTTTATTCATTTTTTCACACACTGATTGCCAGAAAACTTTATCAAGTATTCCCCATGTGAATTTGTTATGTACATGTTAAGACATTGCTGTCTACATGCACTCTAGTGATGGCCACAAGGCATTTCTCAGGTTCGGTTTTCTGTTGACAACAGTGGTCCTACTACAGGAAGTGCCTGCACAAGCACTTTCTTACAATGTCGGCGTTGAGCTCTCATCCTATTTCTAACTTGACCTTTTATGCATTTTTTTAATGGTATTTCATGTCTGATTAATATATTATGCATTCTAAAGGCAAAACAAATGTGGGCTTGAAGGCCATAAATCGTTTTTTGTCCCTAACTTGTGCTTCTAATTAATCGGAACCTTTGCAGCTCTATATTCTTTTTTTTCCTAAGGCCCCTCAATTCTAATCTCACCTCTGCCTGTAAGCAATGTCAAAGCAGTCGACACAATTCTGTCTTGATTGTGCTCTGTTTCCAAGATTCTGTATTCATTCCTGATGTATGCCAACACCAAGGACATACACCGACAGTAGATAGAACAGCTTTACTCATGAAGAATGTAACATTTTAAAGGTCATGCATGACCTCAGCATCTGCGCTGTTATTTTTCCAATAGACGTGTGCCACTTGGTATATTTACGAGTGAGGTCTTGATAAATGCAAATTACAGTGAGGTGTATTATTCTTGTCAAATGCATCTGAGCTACTTACAGTCACCCCCTGGCAGATAATAGTAGAATCTGACAATTTTGTATGTTACAGCATTTCCCTTTTGTCTTTTTAAGCTTTTTCATGCAGATAAATGCATATACAGATATATAAGCGTTCCATTTATGTACCTTGCTGTTCACGTCAGAAAACCCCCCATGTTTGTGAAAAGCTGGGTCATGTAACTGTCGCCTTACAGGGTTCTCTTCTGCCAAGAAATGAGTGATTTATATACTGTATGTCTTGATAAAGATGGACTGAGCTCCATGGAAACATTTTCAACAAAATGCTGATGCTTTGATGTATCTCCGTATCATGTATCATGATGTATCAGAATAGAATATAAGTGAAATAAATTTTAAAAAAAACTAAAAAAAAAAGTTTAAAAATAATTAAAAAAATTGAAAAATTACAAAATAAATAAAAATATTTTGAAGAAAATAAAAAAGAATTTAAAAAAATGCTGCACACCGACCTGACCGCATGCGACGGACTCCCGCCGCATAATGAAGCAACTGACAGATGCTTCATTATGAAAAAGAAAGAAAAACAATTGGGCGGAGCTAGCAGTGACAGCTAGCTCCACCCAACGGTTTCCTTTTGCCTGGCACCTGCCAGAGTCTTCTAGCAGGTCTCGACCAATGAATAACAACTCAACAAATAACAATGAATAGCCATGTTTCCGTGTTTGCAGATGATACAAACATAGGGAGGGTACTACTGTAGAAACTAATCGTGACAATATAACATTGCAGGAGGACCAGGATAAAATAGGGGAGTGGGCAATACTATGGCAGATGAGGTTTAATGTCGATAAATGCAAAGTAATGTACTTTGGACATAAAAATAAACAAATAGGCTATACAATTATGGGTATGCCGCTAGGGAAGTCAGAAATAGAAAAAGATTTGGGGGTCATTGTAGACCACAAACTGAATGGTAGCTTGCAGTGCCAAGCTGCGGTAAACAAAGCTAGCAGGGTCTTGTCCTGTATTAAGAAGGGGATGTATTGCAGGGACAAGTCTATAATTGTGCCTCTATATAGATCGTTGGTTCGGCCACATCTGGAGTACGCGGTCCAGTTTTGGTCGCCGGTACTGAGAAGGGATGTCCTTGAACTGGAGAGAGTCCAGCGGAGGGCAACAAAACTAATTAGGGGAATGGAGGACCAGAGCTATGAGACAAGGCTTCTGACCTTAAACATGTTTACGCTGGAATTAAGGAGATTAAGGGGGGATATGATTTTCATGTACAAGATGTTCAATGGTGACAGCAACATTGGCAACAAACTGTTTGAGATTAACTCCATTACAAAGACTAGAGGCCACCACCTAAAGTTGGTGGAGAAAAAATTCCAGCACAATGGGCGAAGAGAGTTCTTTACAGTAAGAGCGGTTAAGGTCTGGAACTCACTGCCATCGGCAGTGATTTCAGCCAAGAGTGTAGATTTGTTCAAGAAACGTTTGGACAATTTCTTGAGGGACCGTAATATCCAGGGATACCAGTATCCCTAAGAATGAGATGATGCGTGGACCTATATGGGTTGGACTTGATGGACGCATGTCTTTATTCAACCCCAAATACTATGTAACTATGTAACCCCCCGCCCAGTTGTTATTGTTTAATCACAGATCAGCATCCCCAGGTCATTGGGGACACTGATCTGTAATTTCAACTGGGCGCAGCGAGCTCTGAGATCATGGCTGGCTCTGCCCAGCTGTCATTTGTGTGGAGATCGGTCGCCTTGTTCAAGTGCTCATAGTTTACTTCGATTAAAGCTGTTAAATGTATATTGCCTACACTTTTGATTTTCCCTCGTATATAAGGGCTCCTAATATACTGTATATCTTAAGGTTATAGCAGACGTAGCATGGTAATGATTTCTCTCTTTGTGACGCTGTGGGCATCATCTCTGTGCAAACCTCTGATATCTATTGTAGTCTCTTTGTTTTTCAGTCAGCATCTATGCGCTTATACCAAACCTTCTAAACATTCCATTCCCCAATGGTCAGGCTGTGTCCGCCCTTTCCTTTTCTGCTTAACACAAAGGAATTCAGCATCTTCATCACCCTGACATGATCATAAATGTAGAGAATATACCATGATGAACATATTATAACTACCATACAGGGAAAAGCAATGCCGGTTCACTTTCATCCCACTCTCCCCAGTAGTATATACACACTTTTCCTTTGTTCCCCTGCAACTCCATTTAGCTGCCGGGACTGAAGAAAAAATCCAGTGTTTCTGGGTATGAAAGCATGAGGGGCTACTCCTGCACTGCAAGGGTTAAGTGCTCAATAAAATTGCCCTTCCTATTGCTGCAATTAGTTCCCCCTCTATCATGTAATACTGTTGTAATGGTTTGACTTTTGCCAGTGAAAACAGTTCAAGTGATTTGTATAACGCACATCTAAATGTACAAAACACGCCCAGATCTGAAAGGGTAAATAGAGAGCCGGCAATCCACTATCTTCTCCAAATGTTTATTAACAGAACAATATAATAAAACCAAACCTTCCCTTTTATTCTTTGTTAAAACACCAGATGAAGTTCTGAAACACTTTGCACATTTTGTAAGTAATATAATGATCCTTTTTTTAAATCTTCGGGAGTAGAGTGAAGAAAGCTGGCTATCTATGTACATTGTTGGATGCTTGAGTATAAGCTGAATGGTGATAGTCACACTTTTATACTATAGTTTCATACTTTGAAAGGGGAAATGTAATGTTTTTAAAGCATGGCTGCAGTCAGACAGCTAAACACAAACCTGAACACCATCAGGGTTATTCACAAAAGGATGAAGAGTTTGGAGAAGGCAGGAGAAGTGAACAAGCCATCATCAAGCAATCATCAGCTCTGCCTGATTCTTTGCCACCATTGTCCCCACAACAGCCTCGTAAGTGTTCTATTTCAGGAATCTCAGACTCTGATTCCACAGAGTGATGGTAACTATAACCTTTCATCAATCCAACTGCCTGACCCAGATTTGTCTCAGGTTTTACTTTTGCTCTTTAGTCTTTTATAGTCTATTGCCATATCTTCATCAATGGACTTTGGGTTTATAAAATATTTTTTTGACCAGAACTATTTTTCTACATTGTATACCTGTAGATGTGTTCTTCCTTTTTTTTTTCCCTCAGTCTATTCGGACTGTAGTATATTTTATAACCTACTACTTCTCTGTTGGTTTGTTTATTTTATACAAATGCACCTCATGCATAAGTGTCTCAGTATATGTTTATCCCTGCCCTGATAGTCATATATGGGTCTTGACCTGCTATATCATTCATTATCCTACATTGCCTATATAGGTTACACAATCCGTTGAGGCACTCCTCATTATTTTATAATTTTTATGACAAAAGTAATTTTTAAATTACTAGTTCTCTGTTGGTTTACATACTCTATACCAGGACTCAAAATGTCAAGTCCTGAGCTACTAGCCAGGCCTCAAGAGTTACTAGCCACCAGTTGCCCCACCTAACCCTTACCCTGCCCCGGGCTTAACTCCGCCCCTAAACACACCCTCTTAAATAATCTTATGATAATTATTTTTTATGATAGTTGCTGCTTGTAAACGTCTGATTAGGGATTCCTGCTGCAGGAAAACGCAAGTTCCTGACACAGGAATCTATAATCACATCTGAAATATACTGTAGGTGGGAATGGGGCCTAATATACACATACACTAAAGGTGCCCATACACCTGCCGATTATCATACGATAATCGGCAGGTGTATGGGCAGCGTGTGACCGCTTCTACTGTATGGTCGTACGACTTTCATCTTCCAAGCACGCTGGAAAACCTGCCGAAAATGGTACGATTTTTGGCGGGTTGGTAGCGTGGTCGGAAGACGAATGCCGCAGGGGCCAATGTGTGCAAGCGCACACTGCCCGCTCAGTACTG
Source organism: Nanorana parkeri (assembly GCF_000935625.1). Classification (NCBI taxonomy): domain Eukaryota; kingdom Metazoa; phylum Chordata; class Amphibia; order Anura; family Dicroglossidae; genus Nanorana; species Nanorana parkeri. Next base: position 1,134,923 of record NW_017306580.1, read on the forward strand.
CAATCATCGGAAGCCCTCCCATCGCAAGTACGATCTGCCTGTCCAAGATGGGCAGATCATACGAAATTTTAATGACTTTACAATCATCGCATAATGAAAGTCGTGCAATGGTTGTAAGGTGTATGGGCAGCTTAAAACACAATAATACACTTCTCAACGTTACAAAAATAACACACTCAACCGCCCAGCGCCCCCTCACCTGTTCACGTCTTTGCAGGAAGGAGGCTGTGAGCAGGATCGATCCCTGGTTATCTGGGGGTGATTAGTGAGGTCTGCAGCAGAGCTCACTAATCATCCCCAGATAATCAGGCATCAATCCTCCTCACATACATACTTTCTTTCGGCCGGAACTCAGAACTGTCAGAGCTCCGGCCGAAGGAAGCCAGAGCTGGCAGGAGCTGCTCTGCATCCGACACAGATGCAGACAATGGAGCTGCTCACGCAAGTCAGGTACGCGGTCTACGACCGTGTGCCTGACATGTCAGCTTGCTGCGGGCCGGAGTAGGTCTGCGGACCGGTACTTGGAGACCCACATTTCCACCCGCCTTCACTTTACTGTATTTCTACTCGCCAAATGCGAGCAGGCGAGTGGAAATTTTGAGCCCTGCTCTATACAATTGCTTTTCATACATCAGTGTCTCAGAACAAGCCTACCCCTCATGGCCACATTTGGGATTGGACCTGTTTTATTATTCATAGTTATACACTGCCTATGTGTGGCATATAATTCATTGAGACACTTCTCATTGTCTTACTATTACTTTGTCAAATGTATTTTTCTGCTACACATGCTTGCTGACACACTTGGACACTTCCTCACACAAATGTTTCCCCTTCCCTAAAGACCCCCATGCAATTTTCTTTAGACTCTTCTCAACAGCTGATTTATAAGCTTACATATACGTTATGACCTCCCCAAAATGCTTGAGGGACAGTCACTGTGCCCTTCCACTAAACTCCTATTCTAGGTTAACACTTGGTCAGGGGTTCTGCCTCTGTCTGGAAGTGGGGCTTCCCCTCAGGGGATGATCTACTGTTCTGGCCAGAAGAAAATGGGATACATGCATTGTCTTATTTACTACTGTTTATGCTCTATTTCTTCCTCTTTTCTTGTTCCTCGTTCTACTTTCCGTGACGCGGTGTATTCATCTTTCTATAAATCACTCATCAATTCCATAATTCTTTATTCATCCCAATCATGTCCTCCAATATAAAAATTCTATCCTTCAATGTCAAAGGATTTAACTCTCCCCACAAGAGAAACCTAGTCTTCCGCCATTTTCGCTCCACCACGTTTGACATATTGTGCCTTTAAGAAATCCACTTCTCTCGTTCTTCCCACCCAAAATATTTCCCCTCACAATATTCTCAGATTCTTATGGCCAATGATTTAACCAAACCCGGCGGTGTCCTAATAGGATTTAGTAACTCAACCCAACTTGTATGCCATAAGGAGATTCCAGACCCCTCAGGCCGCTATCTAATTTTGATTGGTACATTGTGCGATCGTGACGTAACCATTGTAATGTACTATGCACCTAATTCTGGACAAATTCCTTTCTTCAAACATTTACTTTCTATTATTGGGTCTCATCAACAAGGAACCCTTCTGATGTGTGGGGATTCTAACTTGACTATTCACCCGGGTCTTGACAAATTATCTATTTTAGACCCATCCATTGACCATTCAAAAGCTTTCTGTGTGCTCCTATCTCAATACGCGTTAATAGATTGTTGAAAGGGAGTTAAATCCCTCCTCCAAAGAATATACTTATAAAAAAATGATCAATCCTGGTGAATGGAATGTGTGTAAATCTCATGCCATGCTCCCCTCTGTGGTAGAATCTGCTATAATTCCTTTCGTCTGGACTGACCACCATGGGGTGCTTCCCCAAATGTCAGCAGTCTCCAGGGGTATTCCGGACTATCATCGCACTGTACCTGCTCGACGGGAACCTTTCCCTGCACTAGACCTATTTCTCCTTAGCCAGTGTGTGCACTGTCCCTATCTCAATACTCCCCACACTGCATATCCAGGGCTGCCACCCATGGGATATAGCCAGCACTCTTGTACTCGCCCGAGCCCCATCAAGTCAGCAAGGGGGCCCGAGCCGACACAGGCTGTCGCTAGGGAAGAAGGATGGTCCTGCCCACTTGCCATGGTAATCAATTGATGGACAGGCTCCTCCCCTCCTTCACTAAAGTTATCCAGGCCCCATGCATGGAAGGAGGAAAGTAGCCTGTCCATAAACTAGTTGCCATGGAGAGTAGGTGGGGCTACTTGCTGGGCAGGCCAATCAGGCTCTGCCCAGCCTGTGATTAGGCTCCACCCACCTGCAGTCAGGCTCCGTCCCTGCATTGCTCACAGTCCTCTGTGTCTTCGGCAGGAGCTGGAGTCCTGCCCCGAGGAAAACTGAAAGGGGTGAGCAGCTTAGAAGAAAGGGGTGGTGCACAGTGTAAGATGAAGTATTGAAAAGTATGCAGAAGCTGATACTTCTAACACTGTTAACTTCTGGCCACCTCTGCACCCCCTGCCACAAGTAGTGCAAAGTGTGAGCAGAATAGGAAGAGAGATGCACAAGTGAGCAGAATGGATGCAGAGGGTGCAGGGTTGAGCAGAACAGGAAGAGGGGTTCACAGGTGAGCCTTATTAATACAGTAAGTATCAATAAGTAATGATGTTGACACAAGTGTAGGCTGACTCTCCCCACCCCAAAATAAACACTCTGTGCTCTGGTCTATACTCTGTGTTGATATTCCACAAATTTGAGTGTGCCGTCAATGGCATCTTTTTCTGAAACATTTAGGGGTCTATTCACAAAGCTGCCGAAGGATCCAGCCGTAGCTCCGGCTGATCCTTTGGCTAGTTTCGGTTGCGGGAGCCCTTCGGTTAAGTAGAACCGAAGGGCTGCTTTACGGGCTATTCACTATAGCCCGTACAGATCCCAAAGGAACCCTGTTATTCAACCAGTGTATTCAGTGCCATAGCTCTTGAACACTTAGGGGTCTATTCACTAAGCTGCAGAGGGTAGCCGAGTGAACAACCAACCCCAAGTGAAGTTAGCCGAACACTGTTCGGCTATTCACTTCAGGCTTGTACGGTGGATTTCAGCCGTATACCCGCTCACCTGTGAACCCCTCTTCCTGTTCTGCTCAACCCTGCATTGGGATCCGTATCAGTGAATGTGAATAATCCTGGAAGTTTTGCAAATGTCGATGTGGAGTGGGTGGAAAAGAGGCACTCTTGGATCTCCTTTTGTGGGGCAAGCTGTGCAGTAGAGAATTGATGTGGTTTGGCAGCACTAATGTGACTTTACCCCTTCATGTGTGGCCATGACCCCATTGTGCCATTTTATAAATAAAATAGGGTTTTTACCCATTTGATTCTTTGCTACATCTCTGTGCTGCTGATCTTCTTGCTGTCTCTTGGCTGCCACTTCCTGATCGTGACAACTGCACAATGAGTGTTGGCACAGCTACTTTTAGTTTCCACCGGAAGTGCATCTATCAGTTTGACAATGCAGCAGAGCAGCTGGGAGACAGAGGCAGAGCTTTGTTATCTCATAACAGGAACTGCCTGAATAATGAAATTCATAGCAGGATTAGTGAGTATTATTTAGAAAGTGTTTCTAAATAATACTCAGTAATCCTGCTATGAAGTTCATTATTCAGGCACTTCCTCTCACTATTTATTACTATTATGCAGTCAAACTCTACATAGGTACATCGAGCTGAGGATTTCTCACCAAAAACAGCGGCCGACCTCTTCAGCGATCCGACACTCTCCCTCTGAACACTGCTCTATGAACAGCACACTTGCTCCCTGAGTAGCATTGTTGATTGTAGCTTATTTGGGGGCATGCCGGACCACTGGAGACCCAGGCTGTTTTGTGTGACACAGTTGCAATCAGACTCTCCTTTGTGCTGCCAGTCCATGGTGTTTTAATGGAGCTGGTACTAGAATGCAATGGGGATCACTATCTTTTAGCAGCACAGCACACAGTTCATTGTGAAACAAAATGATCATAGGGGCAGGGGTGTATCTACTGCAAGGCAAACTAGGCATTTGCCTAGGGCGGCACTTTCCAGGGGGGTGCCAAAAAATGCTGCCCACAAACCAGTTAGGTGAGAGAAATAAAGAAAAATTATATTATAAATTATTCATAAATTACTGCCAGTACTCCTGGACCTGGTGCTTCTTTGACTGGGGGATCAACGTGTCCACCTATGCTGCCTACTCCTACATGTATGCTGCAGCTCCTTCCTCTTCCTGGTCAATGTGCTGTGCAATGTATGGATGTGTGTGAACTTCGTCCAGATGCACTGGCAGTTCGGACCTCCATGGGAAACCGGCACCCAAATTTCTGACTTCAGGCAGCGGAGAAGCTTCCGCAGGATCCCCAGGAGTGAGATCCAGATGTTCATTGTGCTCATCAACACCTCCGTGGTGGTGAGTCCGAGGAAGTGCAGCCTATAAACTCCATTCAGGGTTATGTCTCTAGAGCGGGGCGAGATACAGAGCCCAGCGGCCAAGGCAGAATTAGAGGGCCCAGCATATTAAGGCAGAAGATCGGTGTTGCAGCTGCAGAACTAGGGAGCCAATCAAGCCAGGAATAGAGAAGGTGGCTATTGCAAAGGTAGAACTAGAGCATCCCGCTACTTTGATGGCACAACCTGTCGGAATCTAGATACACCGTGCACACTGTATCCCGCAACTGACAGGTTATGCAAAATGTCTTAAACAGGAAGGGGTGGAAATAGTTTAGATTAGGGATGGGGGGGTGCTCGGGTTTAGTCTTGCCTAGGGCAGCACAAAACCAAGATACACCACTGCATAGGGGCTGTCTTGGTTTGCTCTTCAACATCATGATTATACTTCATATGTTAGAGATTAGCTTGAAATTATACTGTAAAAAGGGAATTATATTCAAATTGGAGGGGGGTGGTAAATTAAGCTCCCACATTGCTACTTAAATTACAGAGTCCTGAAAGCATTACAGTAACACTTTATTTTTTGATCAATACTTTTTATTATTACAAAGTAAGATTTACAATTTCTTAGTGTCTGGCCTCACTATGAGGAGCTTTATTGCTTGTTGGTGAATTCTATCACCTTGTCATTAAGTTGATTCTCTTCCTGAAGAGTTTGTTGCCCCAGTCAATTAGGAAAAGCAATAAACAGCAACTGCTAGTTGACAAACCTTAAGCTCAAACAATGTGAATTATTCATGCAACATCAACCACACAATTGGACATTACAGTGTGATATCCATTCACAGAAGTATACGAATGCTTAGAAAGATTCAGTCAGTTATTTCTATTATCATTAGAATTGTGTGCAAGCGGGTAGTATGGCCTTGGAAGGTGAAAAGTAAATAGATATTTTGTACAAGCCCCCAACAAAAATCAACAGGAGAAGAGACCATACAAACAGAAGAAAAGCGTTCTATGATTAAGCCTGTGGTTGGGTGAAACATGCCAGTGGGGGTGGTCCTTGGGTATGGCCACACACCGGATTATACTGGGATAGTTTATTGAAACTTGTACCACATCACTGGTGTTCCACCCAAGGTTCACCCCGCTGATGCATTTTGCCCAACCAAGGGTCATAGAGATCTCTATGATTAAGCCTGTGGTTGGGTGAAACATGCCAGTGGGGGTGGTCCTTGGGTGGGACACCGATAACGAGGTACAAGCTTCAATAAACTTTCCCAGAAAAATCCAGTGTTTGGCCAGCTTTTCTTCTGTTTTGGATCGATTCATATTGGAGTGAGGACATGCTCCCAGCTGCAAACACCTGACTCATTCCTTTCCTGAGCCGTGGAGGATCGGTGCTTCTTTTGTGTGTTCTCTTTGCAACAGAATTAGAGATTTTAATATTTAAAAGTTAAGAAAGTTATTCTAGGTATCAAACCGGTCAGTGAGAAGCTAAAACTTAGAAATTTCACTCAGTTTACTCACCATGAAGAAGTCTCACCTTGTATTATTTTTCACAGCTTAGTCACCTTACTTTCACAGTGTATGTTGCTTTTTATCCCATGCTCCCGTGTGCAGTAGAAGTTGAGATTGAGACGGTAACGAAATGCCACCGCCATTCCACACTCAGCAAAGAAGATGGCCTCTTGATTGACAGCCCTTATCTCATTGTCTCATTGTATCTGCACTTTCCTGACACAAACCAATGCTCCCCTTCCAGTTCTAGTGCCTTTGCTGATTCCTGTGATGGGACGCCCCATTCCCCAGCATTCCTGTAACCTCGATTGTGTCTGATCTGTGCAGGGACAGTGATATAAGAGCTGTCAATCAAGAAAGCACATGTGGCATGCTATCTCTGTCTTGATCTCAGCTTCTGCTTCACAAACAAGCATGGGATAAAAAGCAACATATATCATAGGAGTTAGGTGACTGAGCTTTGAAAAATGAATACAAGGTGAAACTATTTTTAAAAGATTGCTAAAGAACACTGGAGGACTCCAAAACTTGATATGGAGGCTGAGAAGAGGAAGGGTGGGGTACAGTCTTTCTAAAGTTTAAAAAAATGTTTTGGTTCTGGATAGGGTAGTGAGGGGCTAGAACCAGGTTTCCATTACTGTGTCCCGTTAGGAAGAGTCACTCTCTCCCTTTACCCCTAGCACCCATTGTCAGTGGGACCGCAAGTGAGGGAAAACCTAAAAATTTGAGTTATCACCAGACCTGGAGTAGAAGGGAAATCTTACAATAGGGACACTTGTTCCAGTGACCGCTTTCTAAGAGGGCATTTCCTTATTTAATAGAGATTACCTCTCACTTCCTGCTCTGTGTAAAGGTGCCATACACCTTAAACTGGCCATACACCTAACAATTATCTGTAGATTTTCTGTGGTCAGATGGAAAAAGTGCAACAGATTGGCCCAGGTGGAGATTACTCCATCCACACAGTTAAGTGTAGATGGAGGAATCTGTTGCACCTTTTCCATCTGACCACAGAAAATCTGCAGATAATTGTAAGGTGTATGGCCACCTTAAGGGAGGGGAAGATAAATCTCTCCAATGGTGCCCAGATGTCAAAAACACATAACAGGGAAGTTTTTGCTTTAGATATAATTTATTCTGTGTCTTGTGTAACCCATTGTGGTGAGAATCCAGAAACCATTTCAGAGAGTCACTGGAATTATATTTCCTGAAGCCTGTACTATAAAAAAATCCCTCTGTCTACCTCTTGCTCAGCTTCCTGTGTCATTAATTTTGAGCGGGGTAATTTTCTTGCATCACACTTTCCTTATGGTAGAGACAGCAAGGAGCTCACAGTGGGTGTGTTTTGGGACAGCTTTCCTGCATTACTAGGTGTTCTCAGGTCATGCGCCCTGTATGTATCTCCAAAATTTTAATTTTCCAAAAATGACAACAGTTCTGAATATCAAATATTCCAATATGGTAGCCATTTTTGAAAATGCCTCTCCTCTGCTGAATATGCAGAGATAAATAATCACTGCTATTCACTTTCTATGTATGCCTAATTTGAACTAAATAGTGTATGCTTTGTGAGATTTAGCTTCCAATGGAGAGTTTCTGAAGACTCGGTCCACTCAGCAGAATGTTTTAGGGCTTCCTTCCCATTTTTATTCATCCTAACATCAAAGTAACACAGTGTTCTGCTCATGCAAGGGTTGTTTAGCATAACAACAAACAGAAACATATTTCAGCCTCCTGGCTATTGGTCACACACCTCTGTCTACTCTTCCTCAAAACAGAGCTGCCTTAGTCTCAGCTTCTCTGCTTAACTGGTTCCATTAGTCACCAGAGTGGATCTGTTGTCTGCTCACCTACAGAATCCTAGTTTGTTAGTGTAGATACACCGATCTCTTCAGAGACTACCAGACTGGACCTGTTGTTTGCTCACCTACAGAATCCTAGTTGATTAGTTTAGACACCCCGGTCTGCTCAGACAAGGACAATCTCCAAATCTCACTCTCAGACTTCAGTCTGGCTCAGCAGCCTGTCTGTGTAGGTCAGACAGGCCTGGAAAGGCGCTCCCCAATGTCCCCATGTGCCACGCTTCAAGCTGTTCTTGTAGCACATAAGAGTAATGGCTGACTAGAGAATGCTCTCTTTTGTGGGCAACACAGACCTGTCTCAAATCTATTTTACACCTCCTGAAACAGGATCTTTCTGCATCTTTACACTGTGTCAGACGGTCCATTTATCACAGCATATATTGGCCCAAAATGTTTATGAAGTTCTCAAAGAGGTACTGTACTCTTGAAGTTGTGCTCAGGGCAGACAGAGGGCAAAAGATTAGTCAACAATAATGCCTGTTGTCTTCCAGAAGCTGATCTTTTCCATATTACCAATTGTCCATGTCTTGTTCTGCACTGTGTTTCTATGTGCAGACGACCATCTTGTTAGAGGTAGAGTTTTGCTTCTTCATGTCAAAGCCTTCAGCCAGAGGAAAAATAGGCAGCACAGTGGTGACATGACCAAATCTTTCTCCAAATCTCCCAGGACTTGCAGTCAGAAGCAGCACTGACTAGCTCTCACACTGCTGATATAGAGCTATGAGGCTGTAGGCATAGGAGTGTCTAGGCACACTCACATACCAAGAGGTGCATTGCTAATTTTCAGGAGGAAAGCATATGGCATGTTTGGGTGATCGCTATGTGTACCGTATACTGTACATATGGGAAACAAAAATGTATCCATTTACAATTTATTGCTATATAAACATCATGCACTGAAAGCTTTTGTGATTATGCTTTCCAAGCCAAGAGCACATTTTCTGAAGCAGAAAATCGGCGTATTGGAGTTTTTAGTAAGCATTGGAATTGGCAGAGGCAGGGTATTATAATTGTTCTTATATGTCCTATTAGCAACTGAGCATATCATCATGAACATTCATTCAACACAAGCTACATCTGGATTAGTGGTTAAACCATGTAATCTGATGTTTAAAGAAACTATCTTTCATTAAAACTCTGAAATCTAATCCCTTTTTAAGCATCACATTTTCCTTTATGAAAGCTTGTGTAACACCCATGTATTATCCGCATAGGATGACCCCCAAACGGCCTAATAGGGAACATTGAAAATGCCCTTGTTGACTTCAAAGAGTTTCCCAGGATGCATTTACTTTCAGGGTATGTTTATAGGTGTGCCTAAAAAAAAAACGCAATAGATTTTACTTAGTGAACTCTCAAACACTTATAGTAAGAAGAGCGAGGATAATAAGTAGGGATGCACCGATACTTTTCAGATACCAGTACCGATACTTGGCATTTTCATGAGAACTACCAGGGTTGCAGAAGTTGCAGCTGGGACCTGGCTCTGGCGCTCCACCACTGTCCTGAAATCATTAGTCTGTATTGTTTTAGAAAAACTGTCACATGACAATAAACAAAAATGTATCAGTACTTGTACTTGTAAGTACTTGGGCAAGTATCAGTACTTGTACTTGCAAAAATGGTATCGGTGCATACCTTTTATATATGTTTATAAAAACAAAATCATACATTAAAACAGGGATGCACAAATTCCAGGAGCTCCGTGTGCTTCTTACAAATGACAGCTGCCTCCTAACTTTTGCATTTTTTTCTCTAGTCTAGTCTTAAATCTTGAAAAGTATCTGGATCTTGAAAAGTATCTGTACTTGTACTTGGTATCGGTGCATCCCTAGTAAAAAGATACCCAAAAATATGTAACTACCCTTAGGCTTAGCTTTCAGTCCTTTAAGAACTTAATGTATCCTCAGGCCTTAAGCAACTTTAAGGTTTTACAGGAAATGCAGATCCTTATTAGTCAAGAATTCTGTGTTTGCTTGACTGTATGTACAACAACAGCACTTAAGAAGGTTCCTGTGCATACTTCTAAGTGTAGACAGCTGTGAGTACCTTCCTAAAAACAGCAGCGTGTCCAGGAGCTCAGGTCTTGAGAGTTTCATGAAAGTTCTCCCTGTAGGGAAGATTTCCCCGAATAGAACCCTCTAGAAAGGTAAGTGGCAAATATATATTTCTTCTGTTCATCCACAATGCATCCTAGGTAGGGGCCAAGGGCGATGTCTTGCTAGATCAATCATATTCCTGAAGTAAACCAGGTGGATAGTACAACTGGTAAAATCTGTGCACCTGCCAGTTACTTCACAAGAGCAGATGTATATGTGGGCAACTAATGTCTGATGGGGCCATTTCAGTACAGACAATGCAAGGGGTTGCTCTTTCTGACCTTTTGCAATTCTTATCAATGTCAATTAAGGGGATTGGGACCAAAGCTGCCACTTTGCCTAGGTTCCCACTTTGGCTTAATATGTCTCTGTTTCCTAGCCCAACCCACTGAGTTACTCACTTTAGGAATTGGCCAGCCTATTAAATATTTCTAACTTATCATTAGAAACTCTCTGGCACAGAGTTCTAAAACTGCTCAACCTTGTAACTGCTCAACCAATTAACACCATGGGTTTAGGGATATATACACACCACCAAATAGGAAGGAACACTTATGCTAACTACAGCCTAAGCTGCCCCTACAAATTAAGAAACAAAACAGAATAATACTGCCTGACGCAAGGTTCCTACACTTGAACGCATGAAAAAGTAATACGTTAACATTATATAGATAAGCACTGAAAGGCAGGGAGCTCTGTGGCTACAAACAAATATGTGGTCATGGCTGCTTCAATGCATAACAGTAACACTGACCTGTGAGAACTTATTCTGAAAACCTAAGTCTGTGAAGAAGGCAGAGATCTGGTGGCTAACAAGAAGGGACATAGTTTTTCTCAACAGCTTCCAAGTCATAGAATGCCTTTGGCTGGTTTAGGTAAAATAAGAATAAAATGGGAAAAATGAGTGTCACAATTTCACAAATATCAGAAATATGGTGATTTGTAAAAAAAAAAAAGATGTCTAGATTAATCATACTCTATTGAGAATTGCACTAACATGCAATTTTATTTTTTGACTGGATGATTACAGGCCTCATAGAGTAACTATTCACTCGTCTTTCATTTCTCTCAGTGTTCAAAGTCCTGAGACCAACTTAGTGTTTACAAAGGGGCAATTTGCAAACACTGTTCAGCTATTTTGTGTTTGTCTCAGCTGACAGTTGGCATTTACAGAGAGAAATGTCTTTGCAAACAACAAATCAATAAACTTTCATTCAAAGTCTGCAACAAGAAAGCATTTCCTGCTTGGAGAGGAGAGATCAACATGTCTTTGTATACTTTATTAGGATTTTTCCAGTTCATGCAACTCAGTATGCTGTTCATTTACTAAGAGTAGCTTATCATCCGTCATTATAGCTAGTAATTGGTGGCAGGAATAATGCTCAATTCACTAAATATTAACACACAACAAAGTAGTATTAAATTCTCAAACATTTTTTTCTATGATTAATCCATATCAAACAAATATACACTGCCCAGCAAAGTACTTAAAGTCATCATGTTTCTAAACACCTGGCTCCAACTCTCTCAGCTAGACTTCCCTGAATTTCCTGTCCAGTACAAGATTACAAGGGACAGCACAGTCTCCTGCGGGTTTTTTTTTTTTTACTAGCTTGGAGAAGGGAAGAAGGCGGAGAGAAAAGCACAGAGCTAGGGAGTGTCTTGCCTTGCTTTGCCTGTGTTTGTGGACACATACAGCATACTAGCACACACAAGGGTAGCTCCATATGACCCTGCATGGGAAAGGAGACACCCTAAAATAGGAAATCAGGACCAGTGCTGAGGGGATCAGCTGAATCTGCAGGAAACTAAAACTTTTAAACATCGAAGACCAGCATCCATTGTAAGTGATTTGATCAGCATTTGAAAAAGCTTAAAAAATGTTTGAGTTTATATCATAGTTTATAGCTTAAAGTGCATGTAGAGGAAAAAAACGTTTGTTTAAGGTATGGGTACACGGTGTGGGGGTTTGACCCTTTTTTGTTGTCTGTGTCCCCAGTTGGCACATTCACCCTCTTTTTTTGTCCTGTGGACTACTGTCACCAAAACAGAAGGTGAGAGGAAAACCAAAAGTGACCACGGTGTCAACTGTCTAAGAGGGATTTTTGTTTACTTTGGCATTTCCTCTCACTATCTGTTGAATTTCTGGAACAGGAAGTGAAGAGATATTTTTTTAACCCTTTCCTGCACTATCCAAAACAAAAAAAAAATATATATATAAAATTAGTTTTCTATGATATTAGTAGAACCTGAATTGGGTCCTAGGCCCCCAATGGCTTTGTAGAGTCAAGTGTGGGATGAAGCCACCAACCCTGGGTCCACAGTTTGTTGATGACCTGATACCATACCCTCATATTATGGGTATTGGTTAGTTTTCAGGTCCTTAGAGTAGGTCTCTGTCCACGAGTCAGGCAAATGTAGCAGGGAGCTGCGAGGTGTGCTGCAATGTGTAAGCCAGAAGCGTGAAGGTATTTGTGTTCTGGCAATGTTTTGCTGAAAACTCTGCGAGGGTATCTTTTCATGTGATTTTTAACTTTCAGTTAATAAAAGTGGGTAAGAAAAAAGAAGATTTTGCGAGGGGCTTCATCCTTAAGGTTCTTACCATTTGAATCTAGTTTCCACAATTTATATATAAATTCTACGGGGGGAAGGTTCAACAGGTTCAAGATTCAGCATGAACCACGGACACCCAGGAACAGTCCAAGTATGTCTTCTTTTGCACTTTTATTTGGTATGACAGCAAACAAATAAATTTTCAATGCAAGAGGGCTTTGACCATAGTAAAAAAACAAAACATCTGCTCGCTCAAGCCACTCACTATTCACAGGTCAGTCCCTGACTAACGGGGTGCCCCTAATGTGTTCCCCAAAAACAAACAGGCAGCATTTGTACCTTTTTTCTACATTCTGTCAACACTCCTGCACCTAGCAGCATGCTCCCACAGGCAGGAGAGCAAGAGAGAGCCCTGAGCATCTGTCAGCTCACCTATATAAAGAGTTGTGGACACCTGAGACTAATAATGAGGTCTGTCTACCAGGTAAGATGGGGACCCAGGAATAGAACATTTATTCTGTGCAAAACTTTACAAACACATCAGGCTTCAGTAACCAGAACAACATTTATTAAGATTCAGAGAAATCAAAAAAGTTTGTTTTGTCCACATCAGCCATAAACCCTGGAGCCCTTCACCATGTGCATGTGAGAAACCTGTGACACATGGAAGGAAGGTTTAGTGAATGAGTTGAAGCTCTGCTGGCTTCCACCTTCCAAGCATTTTCAAGCAAAAATTCAGTTTTTTACATTTTCCTTGCATGATATTGGGTATTCTTTGCAAACTGAATTTAAACTATAACTATATTCACAAAGATGAGGGAAAGTGCAAATTCCCTTGCAATGTAAACAGCCTATTTGTCATCATTAAATCAACCCCACTGTCTATCTGCCCAATCAGGACAATCAGGCTGTGTCTGTGAAAAGGACCCCCAACCCTCCTTCCCAATGCTCCCCTGCTGCTTCTTGCTCTGTAACAGCTGGCACCCAAACACCCAGTGATGGCTGGTGTTTGGAGACTAGATGGAACAATGCTGTTACCACCTCAGTCATGTGACAGTGCTTGGGTGCAGTGATTGGCCAGGAGTCCTAACCACTGCCACGTGGGAGGAGGTCAGATGCTACCCCATACTCCGAAACACCGGGAGGGGAATTTATCAAAACTGGAGCAGGCAAAATCTGGAGCAGCTTGTACGTCAAAATTCGTAGGATTTACATTACAAATGCGCAGATGAAAATATGTGTGGTTGATTACCACAATTTGTCAAGGTGCTTTCTTTTCATTACCGCTGATCCAACCTTGCGATAATTGGGGCAGGATGGGGCCGCCGTACGAAAATCGGATGAAAGGTGTCGTAAGGCATTTGGGCAGCTTAAGAGCAAGGATCGGGTGAGTAACTTTTTTCTTGTTGACCCCTGGCGAAAGGGAGCAGTTAACCCCTGTAAGAGATAATAAAATGTGTGCCTGGAGTTCATCTTTAGTGCTGCTATTCCAATAATTGATCAAAGCTAGTCTGTTTATCTTACAGCTACATCAGATCTGCAGTTTATAGCGGGATGACTTCAGTATTGAATTTCACATTCAGCAATGCCCAAAATATCTGTATTACACCTTAATAGATACTCGTGCGCAAAAACACTTAACACCACACATTTCGAAGTGATATATCTATATTTCTTTTTTTTATTATTCCCAATTCTGCAAAATTCTACTGATCATTATAGAACAGCAGCCCTCAAGATCACAGATTCCAATAATAACTAATCTCAAACTGCATCTAAAGAAAGAGATACCTATTATCAGTAACTGAGACTCATTTTTTTTTATCACTTACATCTATGTTGAGAAGCTGTTGACTATTAAGTAAGAAATGCCATAAACAACAGTAAATTGCCAGTCAGATCATTTTCATAATCTGCTCAATGATGGTAACTATACCATTTTCAGCCAATGAATAAAAAAGCTCAGGGGTCAAGTCTCTACGGATAAAATTCCCCAATCCGAGACAAACATTACTAATCTCATTTTTTAGACAGTATTGGATTCAGCGACACGTATAACACTTGTTTATAAATGTAGTGGATGTGTCAGAGTGAGAGCGGGAAGGTTGTGCTCTACTCTAATGAATTTGCATGGAATTCTACATCAAATAAACCAGTCAGCAGTGAGGAGTTTTGATATGACCGCGTGACGAGACTGAACCAATCTCACACACGTCACTCCTCATATCTCTGTGTGGCTGTTCTGTATCAAAGAACAGCGGCAAAAGCAGAGAGACATGTAAAGAAATAAAAATTTTTGGTGATGCCTTACATTATTTCAAATTTAAAGTGAAAATCAAAGCACAGAATAAAGGAACAGTTTAGATCAGTTCAGGAATTGCCAGTATGTGCATTAAAAACATTCACTTATTACATATCAAAAAGGAATGTCTGGAAGAGTTGTTGTTGCTTTGGGTGCCAAGAGTTGTATGCCTGCTGGCTGCAGGAATTTGTCCCATTTTTTAATTGCTTAGGCAAAATAAGCATAAACAACAAAAAATCTAATTTTGTTTTGCAAAGAATTTTTTTTGTATGTGTATTTTTGTGTTATTTTGAACAGAAGAAACAAAAAAAGGAATAAAGAGTAGTGTAAAATAATTAAAGCTAAAAAAATTAAAGCCACAGTGCACAAGCATGTATTTGTGTGTTCTTTATTATTGTGTATTTAATAAAAAAATAAATCAAATAACTATAAAATATAAAAAAAAGGAAAAAAACATTGTGCAGTAGTTCTAACTTTTTTTATTGGCTATTTATTTTTTGTTCTGTAAAAAAAATAAAATGTACCGGTAAGTAAAAATAAAATACAGAAAAAAATCCTCAAAGTGTTTTGATGCATCTTGACGTTAATTTTATCTGCGTTGATGTCCAATACAAAATGCACTGCCATGCATGCCTCATTGGTGTGTAAATCCAGCCCAAAGGAGCATCCATAATGCTTAGGGGCCTTTAAGCAGATCCATTTTGTCCTCCTCAGGTACCTTAGGGTGCATTCACATCAAATATTGGAGGTACTCACAAGTCAATGGAGGGCCCGTTGACTTGCAGTTGTACCTAT
Source organism: Nanorana parkeri (assembly GCF_000935625.1). Classification (NCBI taxonomy): domain Eukaryota; kingdom Metazoa; phylum Chordata; class Amphibia; order Anura; family Dicroglossidae; genus Nanorana; species Nanorana parkeri. Next base: position 1,150,486 of record NW_017306580.1, read on the forward strand.
CTGATTTTCTACCCATCCTTTGCGTTCCGTCACATTTGTTTCTTTTTTTGGCAAGTTTATGTGAAGTAACATGTCCTGAGTGGACATACTTCACAGTAATAGCTTGCAATGTGTTGGGTTGCATTAGCACACATTTTTAACGTGTTGCAGAGCAGGGTGCAACTGGCAAAGTAATACTGCACCCTCCCACCCAACCCAAGCTGTTCAAAAATAGCTATATCCATGACTGAAGGTGGCAGAGGAACTATTGGACCCCTGGGGAAGTAGTGTGAGTTAAGAATGTGAAGAAACAGACTCCTACACTGTTTTGTGTCTGCAAATGGCATATTGCCTGCACAGCTGGGAAGCTGGGAAGATAAAAGGATGGATGAAAGTCATTTGGCTTTTTCTCAGTAGAAAAAGAATAATTGGTGCCCTCTTGCACAAAGAGTTTCCAACAAGGTGTCAAGTGTAGGTGATAAAAGGCACTTTTGAAGGTTGGAAGTGCTAGTTATTGGTAAATGGTTATGCCCCGTAAGGCTAGGTGTATGCCAGGGCACTGCAATTCATGCTAAAATTTGTCATACAGCTTTTTAAGATTAGAGAATGCAAATCTAATGCATACCCAGAGACATCTACTGTATATCTGCACAGAATACACAGATTTGCAGAGCCAGATAGAATGAAGAGAGAGGAGGAAGTATAAGCTCATCTATAAAAATGTGCCTCATAACTGCCCGCTACCTTGACCTGACATAGGAAAACATGGCTAAATGTACCAAACTAAACTAAAATTAACAGATACAGTATATAGTTTTGGAATTAGAATACATATAATTAGAGCTCATAAGGAAGGACAATTCAATAGGGGGAGATAATTTAGAAGACTGAATTCAGTTACTAAAGATATACTACACAAGTATGATCAGCTGCTAACATCTATGAAAATAAAAGTGTTTGGGGAGAATAAGACAAATAATACAAACACATCAGTGCAACTGGTTAAAGGAAGTAAAGCTACATTTTTTTTGGCCCAGAGAGATAAATAATAACTGGTTTTGTCATCCAGAAAAAGGAAAAAGGATGAGCAGAGGAATGATGGAGAAAATGATTTTGCCTTCAATAAAATATCGCCAAAGCACGTCATCTTAATCCTCTTCATTGGGCTACTAAGGCAAATTTGCTTGAAAAAAACTTTTTTTCTTTATTTACAAGGTGTTTATTGTTTCTGCTTTTTTCATTCCTTAATAAAAATAAATAAATAATAAGGCTACTAACGGCTGTTTATTGGCACAATCACAGGTCCAGGATAGTTGAAATGAGCATCTATATCCCTGAGGAGCTTTTAAAGCCTATTACACTGTTAATACCAACCAACAACCAAGAAAAAACCCTTAATTTCACCTTTCTTATAGACTCCAAAGTATTTCTCCAAAATGACAAAATTTCACCTGAATGTCCCAATTGTTGCTGAAATTTCCAGTAAATGCAAGCTCTCAGTTTACTTATTCCTTTCCAGAAGGCCTACCTTTGCACAATTTTTTTTTACTAAAAGCTACCCTTGTACATTTTCTACTTTTCCTCCTTGAAGACCTGTCTTCCAATATACTAAAGCCGGGTATACATGCTTCGAATTTCATCCGGTTCTTGATTATGTGGCCAAAATTCGCTGCATGGGGGCTTTTACAGAAAAATAACATTCTGAGAACAGCCTTATGGTTATGTCAGTGCCACAAGAAATCAAAACTGTAAATTGTCTTTAATAATCCTTTCATTCCAGCACCCTCAGGACAGGAATGTGCCAATAGCACATGTGCATTGGGCTTTTTTGGTGGCAGTGTCGTTATTATGGATTCATTGTTTTTTTAATATGGGATTGTGGTTCAGAATTGTTTATGGCAACATTGTCACTATAGACTAATTGTTTACCAATAATTTTTTTAAAAGGGACAACTAAAACAAAAAAGGAAAAGTTGCTGTTGCATATACTTATGAAATCCTGCAAAGGCTTGGTCCTCTCTGGGGAGAGTCGAAGGTTCATTTGCAGCCATATATATATATTTGTACATACACAGATATATACACATTTATTTGCATGCAAATGTGAAAAATGTATAGGTGAGACCAGAGGTGTAACTGAAAACTTTGGGGCCCACAGCAAAATTTCAGTAATAACCTTGGCGTAGTGTGGATTTTCAGCACCCGGGGCAAGGCATACATGCATACATAGATGCATATACATAGATACACACAGATACATACAGTACATAAATACATACATGCATGCACAGTCACATACACATACATACATAGCCACTACGTTTACACAGGGCTGAGCCCTGTGTAAGGCTCTTTGCATTGTACCTAGAAGGCTGGGGCTGCCCTGAAGCAATATGTTGGGCAGTTCCAGTGGCACTCATCTCCATACAGTACATCTGCAGTATAAATGAGTGGGACATACACCATATGTACAAATGCAGGGGGTGGCAGATAGACACACAGCACTGAATCACGCTGCCCGCAACACCCCTATAAATTTGGGCCCGTGGCAACCACCCCCATGGTCTCATCCCCCCCACACACACTACACCCCTGTGTAGGCCTGTTTTTGAAAGCCCACCAATTGGAGAGTGACTGCTTTGAAGAAAGTGTTACTCTTCCAGGCTGTTGCACCTCTCATTTCTCCACCTACCAGAATGGAGGTCTTCAGACTGGATGTACACTGCCTGTGTAATAAAACTCCGCCATGTTGCTGATCCCTGACTGCTGCATGCATTTAACACTTCCAAGTGTATAAATACCTGCTTTTCCCATTGTATAGTTTGGTTCCTTCCCTTGGTTCTTGAACACTCGGTGACCTAAAAGCCAGTGGGAGGTGGAAATTACACTCTAAGAATTAGCTTTTCCGGAGTGGAGACTGTTAGTATTGTGTTAAGGAGCCCCAGGATGTAAAACATTCCTGCAGGTTACAAGACTTAACTGAGGTGGTTGCTTTGGATGATTATATACAATCACTGTCCTTACATTTTGAAAAAAAATGTAGTAATGGTCTGTTAGCTAGGGGTTCGGTAAGTAGGGCACCTACTGTATAATGGTCTACACTTACATTATTTCTAAACTTTTAAATGCACTTTAAAAATATTTTACATAGTTTAACCAGTTGACATCCGCGGTGTTAAACCCCCTTCCCATCCAGGCCATTTTTCAGTATTCAGCGCTGCGGTACTTTAACTGACATTTATTCCGTCATGCAGCGCCGTACTGAAATGAATTTTATACCCTTTTTTGGGGACAGATAGAGCTTTCTTCTGGTGGTATTTATTCACCACTGGGGGTTTTATTTTTTTACTATATTAAGGAAAAATTACCGAAATTTAAAAAAAAAAAAAACAGTTTCCCCTATATTAAATGATAAAACATTTATTATTACCCAATTTTTTGGTAAAATATAAAAGATGGGGTCATGTCGGGTAAAAAGACACTAAACATGTCAAGTCTTAAAATTGCGTGCGCGCGCGAAACCTCAAAAAATGATAATACCCAAAATTGGCCATAGGCGACGCTTTAAAAGCTGTTACCGCTCATCAGTTTAGTGTTATCAGTGATTGATGGCCCTAAAATGATTGCTCTCACTGCGACGTTCGCGGCGATATGTAACATGTGTAGCGCAATTGTAATTTTTGCGCGCTGGGGCACCGGACGCGTATTTACGTTTATAGGCGCGTAAACGTGGGGGTGGGGGAGTTAAACATTTTGGGGGGGTTTTTTCCC